>NC_066623.1:68152096-68299328 GCF_025201925.1 Gopherus flavomarginatus
CTTCTGCATCCCTCCCTTCCTCAAATTCCTTTGCAGGATGACTGGGCAATGGTTCTGTTTAGAATTCTCCTCCCTCTTCACCCCTGAGATAGTAGATGGGACAAGAGGTCACTGAGGCCATTTCTACACTACTACAAAGTTATGTTAACCTAAGTTCCATCAGCATACAGCCACCGTAGTTAGAGGGTGTGAAAGGAGAGACCCTGAAGGCCACAATGGCAGCAGCTGCAGATACAACACACAGAGGTACCATTGTCAGTGTATTCATGATGGGAATCAAAACTTAAGATGCTGAACTCGCTCCCCAAAAGTTGTAAGCACGACATTCTCACTTCTGCTTGGGATTGACTGAGCATGGCACCAGTCACAACACCAGCCATGGGGATTATGGCCCTTCAGGGGTTGGGGAAATTAGGAGAGAATAGCTCGGTTTCATGATTCTAGTTGAATACTGGCACTGTTTTCCACAGTTGTCAGCAATTTTAGTTGCGCTCACTGCTGAGGGTAACAGATGCAAAGAGAGCACAGCTGCTGTCAGCATCCTGAGGGCACCCCAGGCTTGTATGCTGCCAGCCTAGCCTAACCCTAGAGGAGAATGAAAAGCAGATAGCAATACTACCTCTCTTGTGCTAGAAGAAGTAGTGGAACAAGTAAAAATGAGTAATTCCAAAGATGTGTCCTGCTACTATGGGAGTGCCATCCCTGTTATTTCAAAGTAAACTGCATACTTACCCAAGGTTCCTTTCCTTGCATTGTTCTTGGCTGTGCTCGACTGGCAGGAGTCAGAAATGGGTCCTGGCTACCTGCACAGTTAGATTCTCCAGTCACCTGTCCCCCATACTCCTCCTCCTCTTTCAACACTGTATCCTCCTCACTGTTCATGGCACGAGTCTGTGACTTGAAGTATCCATGGTGCTGTTAGGGGATGGTCTCCACTGATGATGGCATGCAGCTCTTGGTAAAAGCGGCAGGTCTGTAGCTTGGCACTGGATTGATTGTTGGCCTCCTTGACATGCCTGCCACAGCTCTTTTGCTTTCATGGGGCACTGTTCATGGTCTGTGTTGTAGCCCTTCTCCTGCAGCTCCTAGACAATCTGCTTGTAGATGTCCTTCTATGGTTGGTTCAGAGCTGTGTCTAAACAGCCTCTGATCCCCACAGGACCAGGCAGGAGCATGTCTGGAGTGTGCAGCTGGTACAGTCAGCTGGGCAGTTGCATTCAGAGATGCTAAGTGGGCTCGCCAAGCCTGGCAATGGGGAAAAGGAATTTCAAAAATTTGAGGGGCTTTCAAAGGGAAGGGCAGCTTCTGGTCCTGACATCTGTGCAGGGGAGTTAACAATGGTGACCAGAGCATTGTGAGACAGCTTCTGGGGGCCAGTATTGGTCAATGTAAGTAATAGTGTCTATACTGACACTGCATCAACCTAACTACATCAACCAGGACTATGCCACTTGGGTAGGTGGTATTATTAAGTTGGCATAGTGGGGCACTTACATCGGTGGGAGCCAAATGTAAGTGAAGACACATGCACATCTAGGTTGATATAAGCTACCTTGTATTGACCTAACCATGTAGTGGAGACCAGACCTGAGTGGACCCACAGCAGGGGGCATTCAATCCCAGCACAGAGCATGTGTGGAATGCAAAACACTGGCCACAGTGGTTAAACTAGATAGAAACAGGAGAGAAGCTCTGGCTGCACCAACCAAAGAGGAAGGGTAGTAGAGCGCTACTTAGCCACGACAGGGAGAGGAAGGGGAAGTTCTCCTTTTAGCAGACAAGAGGGAACTGTGCTCCCCACCATTCCCACTTATCCCTGACTAGCTCCTTTTCCCCTGCAGAAAGCAAGAGTATAGCTGCAGGTGGGAGCAGTGCCTATAGGTTTGGGGAAAGAAGAGAAGACTGGGGATAGCAACCTGAGAAAGGAGGTAGGCTGTATGAACAGAATCAGCCATGCCTGCTGAACTTCTCCATGGGTTTGAAGTTCTAGCCAACTGCTTACAAAGCCCATGTGCAGTCTGAGTAGCACAAACACAGTAAATACTAAATCCAGGATGGACAATTAAAAGTTACTCCATAATATTCTGTGCATAATAGAGTTGGATGTAGAACTAAACTGACTGACCATACCCACCTCTTGACATGCCACCTGTTAATATAAATCTACATTAATCTTCTTGTATAAGACATTACTACTCCCTCAGGCCATCCTCTACCATTTGAAATATGGAGTTCACAGATTTGGCTTTACTGTGTTCTTTCTCCTTTCTTAATCCAAAATCTGAGGGAGACAATGATTTTGGCAATGCTCAGAAAGGAGGTTGTGAAAATGAGGAAGTATCATTATTAATTATTGTTGTTTATCTCTACCATGATAGCACTTAGAGGCCTTATCTGAGATTGGAGCCCCATTGTTCTAGGCATTGAACAAACCCATAGTGAGACAGCCTCTTCCTCTCCCACCCCCACCACAGCCACTCAAGAATTTACAATCTAAATAGACAAGACAGAAATAGGGTGGGGAAAATATTATTCCTCCCCTTCCCACATTTTACAGATAAGGAATTGAGGCACTAATATTTTGTTCAAGCTCACACAGGAAGTCTGTAGCAGAACCAGGAAATGAATCCCTGAGTCCTAAGCCAGTGCCTTCACAAGACTATCCTTCCTCTCTGTGTTGTTAGTTGTCAATCCTACTCGACCTGATCATTCCTGAGGAGGCTCACTTTTTCTACCTGCCCTCAGTCCAAAAAAATATAGCTAATTCTATGTTTCCCAATCTCTGAAATGCAGTGGGTTGCCTCTTTTTCTGCTTTTATCTCTAATGCTTGTTCTCCTTCGTTCTCTTGACCTCAGTGATCTCATTGCTATGCCAATGATCTCTACTGATTATATGACTAATATCCAGATTAAGATCCAGTGATGCACTAAAATACATATCTGCTATGATTATCTACTCTATCACCCTACATGACTTAAGCTTTAAGGAAGTAAAACAGCATCAACTGGTGAAAAATCTTATAGGTAAAATATCCCGCTGAGCAGAGTAATTACACCAGCTGGGTAAAAACCAACCAATTGTACTTGAAATTGAAACAAAAACATTTTCCATAATCCCATTGGAATGGAAAGCTGATCTGCTATTTTATTGCATGTCAGTATCTACATTGCAATCTTTTCATAAATTTCCCAAATTCCTTTCACCTGCTTTGCCACTTTTGCCCTATACATAGCTGTGAACCATGAATGGACAAAGATGACATTCAGTTGCTGTTAGAATAATAATATTCTGTCCCATAAGCAAAAGAAGAACCAAATGGAATGACCTATGTCCTTTCATGAAAAAAGCAGAAGTACAAAAAGGAATCAAATTCACATGACTGGGAAACTGAAGTGTTCTACCACCAATGGTTTTAACAGACTGTTCCACGCTGAAAACCACTATTTGGAACAGAAACCTGACCTTCCAAGACAAAAGTATCAGTCCTTTGCACTTCTGCTGTGAATAATGACTAGACTCATGTACCAGACGATGATGTTCTGAAAATGTCAAAGTATATACAGAGGGTTTTAAAAAAAAATTGTAAAGAGGAAGTCGAGATCAGGTATATGCAAAGGATTCATCCAGAAACATCTAAAAAACAGTGTGGAATATGGTGCTAGATTCATAGATCCTGAAGCTAGAAGGGACCACCACGATCATCTACTCTGACCTCTGCATAGCATAAGCCCCAAAATTTCACAAAAATAATTCCTAAAGCACATCTTTTAGAAAAACATCTCTAGTGCAATTTCATATATCAAACCAAGGCCAGCAAAGTCTAGCAGATTTAGGGATGATGCAGAGTGCACAGCCCACCTCCCCTCCTGCTCAAGAATCCTAGTCAGCTTTAACAAATGTCCAGCTATCGCTATGCCCAGTAACTTCATTTCTTACCTTCAGCAGAAGTCATTCACCTTCTGCCTTTGGTGGACTGTCCCTTTGCAAAACTATGCAAAGGCACCAGTAAAAGCAACTGGGATCCACTTCTGCAGCACCAGGAGGCTGGAGTAGGGTGCCCCAAGAATCCCTAAGCTTGTAAACAGTGTCTGTTACTTAAGGGGTGCCCCATACGGAGCCTTTTATAAATCTTAATTTTTTTTATTTATCTATTTTTGGCATGGTGATACGATTACACTTTTGGAGCCAAAATGTTTAGGCCCTAAAAACTGGTGCACCAAGCCCCTGGCAGGGCCTCCCTCATCATCACCACCTTATTTTATGTGATATGGAAAACAAAGGAAAACCTCAGCTTTCATTTTAAGAACAGAAAAGGCAGTTTCTAGCCATTTCCTTTGTGAAGCAACCTAAAAAATATAAACCCATGTAAACAGCTCACTAAGGCTGAAACCCGCTATAATTAATTCCTAACAACCTTGGGGTTCCTGTAGGTTCTTGACACAAGGGAAGATCACAGAATTAATTAATGTGCCTACGTGTGGTGCTGGCAGTTCTGCCTGAGGTACTAATGATGGCACTAGGGCCTGCAGCTGTACCAGCTCCTATGGCTACAGAGAGGAGCAACTAAATAGTATAAGAGACACCCTAATTTAGAGGACTAGACATGGGGTTAAAAATAATGGACAAGCATTCTATTCCTGGCTCTGACACTGGCTTCGTTTGTAGCATGGTCAATTGATGACCTTTCTGCCTTAACTCCTCCTGTTTATCAAATGGGGACAGTATTTTCCTACCATATAGGAAACTCGTGACAGTTATTTGTAAAGCACTCTACAATTCATTAGATGACACACAAAACCCACCAGAGCCTGGGGTCCTCCTAGATATTTGTCTCTTGGAAAACATTGTGTAATGCTAGCAATTCTGCACAAACCTCATCATAAGCAGTTGGGTTCACTTCTGCAGAAAGAACTGGAGAATGGGGATGTGAAGCAGCTAAAGATATCCCCTATCTTATGAGTGCACGCGCACACACACACACACACACACACACACACACACACACACACACACACACACACACACACACACACACACACACACACACACACTGTAAAATAAGTCCTATACATTCAGAATAGATCCCTAAGAATCATCTTGACTTCCTCAGATCCTGAGGATATGCTTGTACCTAGCAGTTGGAGAATGGTGGAAAGGAGATGACTATGCTTTTGGAGTAGGGGAACCAAAACTTATTTCACAGACCCACCCAAAAATGCTAATTCTGAATGGCTTCCCTTCTGTCAGCCACCGCAAATAAAACTGCAAGGCCAAGTAGAAACTGCAGGTCCAAGTTACACAAGCTGAATGCCACTGTTTGTTCTCCCCTAGTCTAGATGTTCCTTCTCATTTTGGCAGTAAAATTAGAGAGTAATTATTTCCAAGCTTTGATTTAAACTCAAATAAATATGTTTGTGCACCTCTTGGTTTCCTGACACACTCCCACAGTTAGCACATCTGTTACTGTGGCTATAAATAGAACAACCTCAAAAAAATGGAAGTTTGCAAAATGAATCACTGTCTCAAAATAATTTCTCAAACATTTTTTAAACTTTCTTCTTGTATGTTTTCTTAGATACCTTTTTACTGTACTTTTAAGGGAAATCCCAAGAACACTACGTATACTTTTGATGATATTTTCAGGGAAATCTGCTGTGCATATGGAGAAATTCTGGACTAAATTCAGTGGTCAAGTTAAGAAGAAAATGTAACCCTCGTCTAAAACCCACTCCTGCTCCCACGAAGTCAATAGCAGGATCTCCACTGATCTCAAATGCAGGATGATCTGCCCCCTACTTCTGAAACACAGGTCTAAGTTGTAGTTAAGAGAAAAAATTCACTCATCTTTAATTTTTGTTACCCCTTCTCCTGCATTCCCACCTCAGCCCACTTTGTTTGTCTCATTCAGCTATTATTGTCTTATGGGCTGTAAACTCTTTAGGGTAGGAACTAACCATTTCTTGTATGTTTGTACAGTGTCTACCACAACAGAGCCTTGACCTGGATAGTCTTTAGGTGCTACTGAAATAGAAATGTTGAATAATCATAAAAAAGATGGAAAGGCTGAGCCACTGAGAACATAAAGTAGAAGCGCACACAGCAAGTCGTCAGGTGGATTGTTCTCCTTCTCCTTTTTCTTTCTTTCGAATATTTGTGTTGTTTATTGGATTATCTCAGCCTTTGCCTAATTTTATTTCTTGACCATGTGAAAAAATATGCAGTAGATTCAGGACTTGTTGGTGTTAGGGTCTTCTGAGAAGAAAGCCCTGAAGTTTAGCACTTGAGAGTTCCTGTTGAGTTTGACATTCTCTTGCTTTACCCTGAACACATTAGAAAGAAAAGATTACGAAGAAAGGAAACATATGTGATCATGATCCAGTAAAAGCAAGAAAGCATCATTCACAGAAATTTTTTTCACAGACATGCAGTGCACTGAAACACAAGGCTCTTCTTGAAATGAGCCTATTGAGCAGTATGTCAGAGAAACGACGTTTTAATGCAGTAATATATTACGACAGTTAAATATGATACATGAATATTAATATTGTGGGGTCCATGATTATATTTTTCCAGTTGTTTTGCTTTGTGACTGGAAATCTCAGCCAGCCTTCTGCCTTGTTATATCACAGTTCCCAAATATTTATAATGTTCCATAGCAACACACAGCAAAATTAAACCAGATGACAATAGAGTTCCACTGGTTACTCACTGAGCATAAGACTAACTCAAAGAAAAGGGGGATGGCTTTTAAAACACATATCTCACTACAACAGCAACCAAAAAAACAACAACAAAAAAAACCCTTAGGAAAAAATCGGGCATTTTATACAGACCACATCTCTAATGCGTTTGCCTACCTCATTTGGTTTCTCTCTTGCGCACTCTCTGGTATTAATTGCATCAGTTAAGTTTTGGGGTATTATTTGTATGAAAGGTACAGTACACAATTAGGATGTACTGAATTCTCTTCTAGATAAGGCATGTACTTTATATCTTTCTGTTCAACCTCTCATACTTTTTAAAGCCATCTTTGATGGCCATTGCCACCCATTTGTGTCATTCATCCTTAGTCCATTGCAGTAAAATAGCTTTGTCTGTGCTTTTTATAATACCAGGTGAGGTGCTTAGGAAGAACCCTGGACAAGCTTGGCCAGTATTGACAGGATATGCCACTGTCAGCCAAACACAACCTTAATACCACTGAGTGCCTATCTGATAGAGTGTTATGTATTTCATAGGAGGTTCCTATCAGATTTGCTGCACTAACACACTATGGTCCACATCTACATTCCCATCATTATCTCATTTTAGGGTTCATTGAGGCTCTGCCATCCAAAGAAACATAGGCCATATCATGCCCAGATTTAAGGGAAAATACTCAGTGATTTCAGTGGGGAGTTAGCCTACAAGCAGATACCATGATATTTCCCTTTGTTAGATTTGGCAGAGGAAACCAACAATGGGTCAGGAAAAACCCTGCCATTATTTCCATTACAAATGTCAGGGAAAATGGCTTAGAAGTTACCTGACTATTTGTATCTTTCTTGCCAGCACAGATGAGGCCTATTTGTTATTCAGCTCACAATCCCTTTTGCTGTTCAATATTGCATTTGAAATCTTATCTTTACTCAATTATTCACTTTACTTTCAGCCACAGAGAAAGTCTGAGATGGCCTTGGCTCTGCTGTGTTTTCACTTTCTAACAGAACAACAAAGATTACATTTAGGATACATCTACTCAGCAAAACAAAAATAAAAACCCTGTGGCAGTGAATGTCAGGGCCTGGTTCAACTGACTCCGGCTTGCGCTCATGGGCTAAAAATAGCAGTGTAGACGTTCAGACTCAGGCTGGAGACCAGGCTGAGAGACCCTTCCCCCTCGCTGAGTTTCAGAGCCCAGGCTCCAGCTCAAGCCTGAATATCTACACTACAATTTTTAGCCCTGCAGCACAAGCCCAATTCAGTTGACCCAGGCTTTGAGACGTCCTGCTGTCAGTCTTTTTTTGCTGTGTAGACATACTCTACATTTTTAAAATCTTCTATGGAG
Organism: Gopherus flavomarginatus; assembly: GCF_025201925.1. Lineage (NCBI taxonomy): Eukaryota > Metazoa > Chordata > Testudines > Testudinidae > Gopherus > Gopherus flavomarginatus. Next base: position 68,160,145 of record NC_066623.1, read on the forward strand.
TAGGAACAACACAAGAAAGCAACTCTTATTTTCATAAGAAAAATCTGCTTTCTGGTTAAGGAAACGTCAGGCTTACTTTGACATTTCCTAAGCCTGAAAACCATTTATTCCTTTGTATACCATCCACTCCCACATTTTAACACTTAAGGACAGATTCTTAGCCAGTGTGAATCAGCAAAGCTGCTTTTACTAAAATTCAGAATTCAAGTGGCCTTACCACCACTAGTTTGGTTTGTTTTTAATCAAGTTAGGTTGGAAGCTGTACTGGATATTTTATTTTAAAAAAATGAGCAGATGGAAACAGCAAATTTTTAGGCTTCACGCCATTAACAAACTGGTAAATGTAACTGATGATCGCTTAGATTAAAATTGGTGTGAAAAACAAAATCATACCTGAAAAATCAAATCATCCTGTATTTCCTCTCTTTAAAGGGAAATTTTCAGAAAGCTTAGCTCATGGCAGGACTAGAGCCTTGAGAATGTAATCGTATCCTAAACAACACATAGGAAATAATACACTTTTTATACAAGTCAACTTATACTGTACAACTGGGGTCGGCAACCTTTCAGAAGGGCTGTGCCGAGTCTTCATTTATTCACTCTAATATAAAGTTTTGCATGCCAATAATACATGTTAATCTTTTTAGAAGGTCTCTTTTTATAAAAGTCTATAATATATAACTAAATTATAGTTGTATGTAAACTAAATAAGGTTTCAGAATGTTTAAGACGCTTCATTTAGAATTAAATTAAAATGCAGAACTCCTTGCACTGGTGGCCAGGACCCGGGCAGTGTGAGTGCCACTGAAAATCAGCTTGTGTGCCACCTTTGGCACCCTTGCCATAGGTTGCCTACCCCTGCTGTACAATATTCTTAGGCCTTATTTTTTCAGCATCTAGCTATTTTACCACCACTGAGGCCAGTGCTCCTATCTGTCATTAAATACAATACAATTCAAAGCAACTCTTTATGGGTTTTAAAAAAAGCATAGGATTAAATGAAAATTTTGAAAAAACTGTGTTAGATGGAGGATTCGTATGTTTAAAGGCTATTTTAAGTAGCTTCCCTACTAAAAACACATTTCAATGAAGAACTAATAGTTTGACAACTGATAAATCCAAAGACCAGTTTTTTAAACATCTGCTTCAGACAGCCTATTATTGTCCAATATACATGTAAAGAAAAGGGATAGTCTTCCAATTAGCTATGTGACTTTAAAGGGACACTGAATATATATGATATGTTATTGACTTAGAATTCTTTGTACTTTTCTCACATTCTAAGCACTTATATAGGTTTATAAAAATTCCAGACCTGTGTTAGTAGTGACGCCATGTGTTATTAAAACATACAGAATATTAAAAGCTAGATCCTTAGCCTTAGCCAGAGGTGTAGCCACTGGTGGGCCGCAGCCCACCCACTTAGCATTCAGGCCCAGTCCTGCCCGACCCTGGTTCTGCTCTAGTCCTAGAGCTTGCCCTGACCTGCTCTGCCTGCCTGCCACCCCCTGCTCAAGTCGGGCAGTGGGGTCGAGGGCTCACCACACTCCATCTGCCTGCCAGGTGCTCCAGCCAAGGAGTGGGTTGGTGCATGGGGGCTTCCCTGCTTCCTGGCTGGAATGTTGGGCAGGTGGGGTGGGGTAAGCCCCCATGTCCCAACCCCACTCCCCAGCAGAAGCACCTGGGGGAGCCCCAGACCCCACTCCCTGGCAGGAGTGCCAGGAGGAGCAGGGTGAGACAACCCCGTGCCCCAACCCTGCTCCCCTGGTGCATGCAGACCCCTGACCAGAGTGTCCATCAACCCCCACAAGATCAGCTGGAAGGAGTGAGGGGAGGTGATCCCAATTCCTCCTGCCTCACCTCTCCTGCCCTGATCATTGCCCACCCACCCCAAGCCAGGGCCCACCCAAATGTCCCATCCTGGCTACACCACTGGTCTGGCTCCTTTTGCACTGTTCAGGCAGCATAGACAGGGCCATGCTTAGGATTTATTGGGCCCTATGCAGTATTATTAAACTGGTGCCCATATGCTCATCTTGCTCTTAGCAACACAAATACAACTTACAGTATTGGAAAACTTGCCACTTGCATTTTATCAAAAACAATTTAATTGTGCCACCTTCACCCAACCTCTACACAGTGCTGCTTTCACCCCAACTCCTGCACTTCCCTCCCACCTGCACCCCAACCCCAGCCTTATGCTGCCAGTGTGTCCCACCACACCACCCCCCTGCCAAGTACCTCTCATCCCCTTATGCCCAGCAACCCCATGCCCAGTGGCCCCTCACCTGAGATCTCCCCCCACAAACCTCCCTCCACTGCCCAGCACCCCTCTCACAGCCCCACCCCCAACTACCCAGCACCTCATATTCCTGAGGAAATTCAGCAGCACAAAAATTAAATTATGTGCCAATATTTTAAAATTCTGCAATTTTTGTTCAATAAGCAAATGTGGAGGCTCCAGCATGGCAGTGGCAAGCATAGGCCATTGGCTGCATGGAGATGGGAAATCACCCTGCAGCCTTCCCCCTCCCCTCCCCTCCTAGGATAGGGACTTAACAGTGAGATACTTCTGTGTGCATGTCAAAAAGCCACAGGGAAGCATTATACAGGATGGCTGGGATGTCAGCCATGACCCAAAATCCATTTGAATGACAAAAAAGAAATAATTGATTCCAATGGCTGAGTCCAGTCCCCATCCAGGTCGTTGCCTGCCACCTTTCTGGGCCATCAACTCCCAAATGGCCTTTCATTCTCCCTAAAATAGAGCATTTCCTTCTAATCCTGAAAAGTAAAGAGGTGCTTGGGATGTGCAGTTTAATAAGAAAAGGAATTATATACAGGCACCAGTCTTTTTCTGAACTGATTTACACACCTGGTTGCCACACACGGCTCAGTTTGATTGTAGGAGTATAACTCAGCATGCAGTCTCAATAATGCTTCAACAGTGGGGCTGGAGCCATAACCAGCCAAGTCTCATTTGAACAGTGATTCTTGTTTTGGATTATTTAAGGCAGTTTTTAAAGGTCTTTCCCACATGTAAGGAAGAAGGTGCTGCGTTCTTGAAGGGACCTTTAAAATCCCACTCAACTCTGCACTCTTTAGAACTCTCTCTCATTCAAAATGCGACCAGCTGGAGAGAGAGCCCTGGAGATACTCAGATCCACAAGAAAAAAAAATCATGCCACTTTTCCCTAAATAAAAGTGTTCAGCTACTCCGGCCTTGTCAAGTGTGAGTCCATCTTCCTCTCCAGCTAAGAAGTCACTCCCTTCCTTGCATTCTGCAGCCCTGATTGCTGTTTTTCTTCTGTTTTGCTTCTCCCTCCTCCTTTTGTTTTAGTGTCAGTTTCCTCCTGTTGACACCAGAATATTGTGAATGGGCAGGAAAAGCAAACACCACCTTCTTTTATTTTCCTTTAACTTTCCCTTCTCTGCAGCCAGGTTGTGTGCACGCCTTTCCCTCCTCCCAGCCCAAATCTGCCGCTGATCCCTGCTGGGGAAGGGAAGAGAAGAAAAGACGACGGTCCAAAGGGGATCCTTGGCGTCTGGGCTTAAACTTCAGAGAAGAGGGAGGTGGAGTGAAAAGGAGACTAGAGGCTTGTTTACACTACCACTTTATAGCAATGCAACTTTCTTGCTCAGAGGTGTGAAAAAAACCCGCCCTGAACGCTGCAAGTTTCAGTGCTGTAAAGTGGCAGCGTAGACAGTCCCCTGTGGAGGTAGGTTTTTTATAGCATGCTGTGACTACACAAGCAATGTTAAAGCGCTGCCGCGGCAGCACTTTAACGTTGCTAGTGAAGACGTGCCCTAGGAGATTGCAGGGAGTTGCCAGCAAAAGCAGGGCAAGGCACTGGACAGAAGAGGGGAGAGGTGCAGGTACAGTGTGGGGATTCACTATTTGCTCACTGAGCCAGACAAAGAACCCCCCATGCTCTTTTCCCTTCCCAGCCCAGCTCCCCCCAGCCATCCCTAGCCCAGTTCATCCTCTGCCCACCCTCTGCCCCCCAAAGTCCTGAGCCTGGCTCTAACCCCCCTATTGCCCCCTCCTTCCCAGCCTTGCCCAACTCCTCTTCTCACTCACATGCAAACTTTCACTCTTGGCCCTGTGAGACCCCACCCCAGCTGGCTGAGGAGTGAGTGGGTGGAGGAGAGGGGTTAGGGGGTCAGATCAGGGAGAAACCTGCCAGCCCAGCACGGGGGAGGGGCTGGAGAGGAGTCCGCGCTGCAGCCAGAGAGGGCGGTGCCCCAAATTTTCAGGTGCCCTCACACAGCCGCATATGCTACTGTCATAAACAGATAGCTAAGGGTTAATGTCTCTTTCACCTGAAGCACCTGACCAGAGGACCAATCAGGAAACCGGATTTTTTTCAACTTTGGGTGGAGGGAATTGTATCTCTGTGTCTTTTGTCTTTGTCTGCCTGCCTGCTTTCTCTGAGCTTTGGAGAAGTAGTTCTACTTTCTAGTCTTCTGTTTCTAAGTGTAAGGACAAAGAGATCAGATAGTAAGTTCTATGGTTTCTTTTCTTTGGTATTTGCATGAATATAAGTGCTGGAGTGCTTTGATTTGTATTCTTTTGAATAAGGCTGTTTATTCAATATTCTTTTAAGAAATTGCCCTGTATGTGTCATCTAATACAGAGAGACTATTTGTATTTTTTCTTTCTTTTTTATATAAAGCTTTCTTTTAAGACCTGTTGGAGTTTTTCTTTACTGCAGGGAAATTGAGTCTGTACTCACCAGGGAATTGGTGGGAGGAAGAAATCAGGGGAGATCTGTGTGTGTTGAAGTGGCTAGCCTGATTTTGCATTCCCTCTGGGTGAAGAGGGAAAGTACTTTTTGTTTCCAGGATTGGGAACAGAGAGGGAGATTCACTCTGTTTGGATTCACAGAGCTTGTGTCTGTGTATCTCTCCAGGAGCACCTGGAGGGGGGAAGGGAAAAAGGATTATTTCCCTTTGTTGTGAGACTCAAGGGATTTGGGTCTTGGGGTCCCCAGGGAAGGTTTTTCAGAGGGACCAGAGTGCCCCAAAACACTCTAATTTTTTGGGTGGTGGCAGCAGGTACCAGGTCCAAGCTGGTAACTAAGCTTGGAGGTTTTCATGCTAACCCCCATATTTTGGACGCTAAGGTCCAAATCTGGGACTAAGGTTATAACATGGTGGCAGCGGTGGGATATAGATAGAATCCAGAAGCCAGTAGGAATATTATATTTTTCTTTTCTCTGCTAAGGGCTTTTAGCAGAGAGAAACAGTTTGGTTTTAAAAGGGAACCAGAGAGAAATTTTTTTTTCTGCTCTCTCTGGCAGTTTGTGGCTTGCATGTTAAGCAGAAGTCGTTAAGGACTATTAACAGTCTTTTGTCACACAATAGCACTCCCATTGAGAGTCATACCAGCACTATATGAATGCAAATAAAGTGGTTTTTCTGGTTTCCCTTCATTGAACATTAGCTAGAGAGAGGAAAGGACAAAAAGCACTGTTGCTAGGCAGACTTCAGGAGGCAACAGAACCTGCAGTTCAGAAGATAAACACCGGAGGGCACCCCAACCCAAGAAAACAGGAAACCATGACTTTCTAAGGCAAAAATTGAGGCCGAAGAACAAATCAAAGAAGCTGAACACAGGCGAGAGATGGAAAAACACAAACAGCAACTGGAAATAAAACAAAAAGAGATGGAGATGAAAGAAAAGGAAGAAAGCATCAAACTGGAAGCCTTCCAAAGAGAACAGGCGGCCCAAGAGGCAGCACACAAAGAAAACTAGAAGAAGAAGAGGTGGCCCACCGCCGAGAAATGGAAAAGCATCAAAAAGAAATGGAAAAAACAACAAAAAGAAAATGGAAAAACAACAAAAAGAGAATGAAGAGAAGGAAAAAACAGAGAAAACATGAACTGGAATTGGCAAAAGCTGGGCTGCATGTCGCCAGCCAACCCTAACAACCCGGTGCCAAATATTGCTCCACAGCACAGGTAACATTTCCCACCTACAAGGCAGGTGATGACACCGAGGCCTTCTTGGAAAATTTTGAAAGAGCCTGTCTTGGGTACAAGATCCCCGAAGACCAGTACATGGTAGAATTGAGGTCACAGCTCAGTGGACCTTTAGCAGAGGTGGCAGCTGAAATGCCTAAGCACCAAATGAATGACTATAAACTTTTTCTAACCAAGGCCAGATACAGGATGGGGATAACCCCAGATCATGCCCGTCGGCGCTTCAGAACCCAAAAGTGGAAACCAGAGGTGTCATTTCCCAAACACGCCTACTACATTGCAAAAAACTATGAGGCCTGGCTAACAGGAAACAACATTCAAACCTTGGAAGAACTGAACCTCCTCATACAAATGGAGCAGTTCTTGGATGGTGTTCCTGAAGACATCACATCGGTACATACAAGATGGAAACCCCAAGAATATCGCTGAGGCGGGGGAGATTGGAGCCAAATGGATGGAACTGGCAGAAAGCAAGAAAGCTACTGTCAAGGGGAACGATTACCCCAGGGGGCAACACAGACCATAAACCCTACAACCGAGGACAGCCAAAGACCCCACATACCACCCAAGTAAAGCCACAGATACCCTACCTTCAACCTCACCAGTCTCCAGTAACTCACCTCGGCCCAGTGACCCATCAGATGGAAGATGCTTAAGTGTAATGAACTGGGACATATCAAGGCCAAGTGTCCCAAGAACACCATGCGAGTGCAATTCATTACACCACCATCACACCAAAGATCCCCTGGCCCGGATGCCTCTCAAATACCCTTGGAGCGAAGGGAAAATTTGAGAGTGGGCGAAAGAAGGTTACTGCGTGGAGAGACACGGGGGCACAAGTGTCAGCTATCCACCAAATCCTTCGTTGACCCCAAATTCATCAACCCAAAGGCCAAAGTTACAATTTACCCCTTCATGTCACAAGCTGTAGACTTGCCTACAGCTCAACTGCCTGTCCAGTACAAAGGCTGGTCAGGAATGTGGACTTTTGCAGTCTATGACAATTATCCTATCCCCATGCTACTGGGGGAAGACTTGGCCAACCAGGTGAGGCGGGCCAAGAGAGTGGGGAATGGTTACACGTAGCCAAACCAGGCAAGCTTCCAGACCCATTCCTGTTCCTGAGCCGTCCACAGAGGCCCCGTCTGTGTTACCAGAGACCCAGACAGAGGTAGTGGACCCGGATTCCATGCCAACCACTGAAAACAGCCACAGCACCTCCAGTCCCAGGCCCGGAACTGGAACAGCAACCAGCACCAGCAAGTGCAACCCCATCTTCAAACTCAACGCCAGAGGGCGCCAGCGAGCCAGAACTGGCAGAAGCAAAAGACAGCCATACCCAAAAGGCTCAGCCAGAACCTGAAATACCCTCAGGTGCACCAGCGGAGAGCGGTACACCAGCAACGGAAACAACCCCATCACCTACATCGCTTCCAGAGGGACCAAGCCCAAGTCCACAGTCTGAGGAAGAACTGGTGACCCCAGCCTCAAGGGAACAGTTCCAGACTGAGCAGGAAGCAGATGGACAGCCTTCAGAAAGCTTGGGCGGCGGCACGGAGCACCCCCACCGCCTCTCAGCTCTTCTAATCGATCCCGGTTTGTTATAGACCAAGGACTTTTATACAAGGAAATTCTTTCTGGTGGACACCGGGAAGAATGGCAGCCGCAAAAACAGTTGTGTGTTCCAACTAAGTACTGGGAGAAGCTCTTAAGCTTAGCCCCATGATCATCCCAGTGGCCATGCTGGGGTGAACAGAACCAAGGACCGGTTGGGGAAGTCCTTCCACTGGGAGGGATGGGCAAGGATGTTGCCAAGTATGTCCGGTCTTGTGAGGTATGCCAAAGAGTGGGAAAGCCTCAAGACCAGGTCAAGGCCCCTCTCCAGCCACTCCCCATAATTGAGGTCCCATTTCAGCGAGTAGCTGTGGATATTCTGGGCCCTTTCCCAAAAAAGACGCCCAGAGGAAAGCAGTACGTACTGACTTTAGTGGACTTTGCTACCCGATGGCCAGAAGCAGTCGCTCTAGGCAACACCAGGGCTAACACTGTGTGCCTGGCCCTAACAGACATCTTTGCCAGGGTAGGTTGGCCCTCTGACATCCTTACAGATTCAGGGTCTAATTTCCTGGCAGGGACCATGGAAAAAACTGTGGGAAACTCATGGGGTGAATCACTTGGTTGCCACCCCGTACCACCATCAAACCAATGGCCTGGTGGAAAGGTTCAATGGAACTTTGGGGGCCATGATACGAAAATTCATCAACGAATTCTCCAATAATTGGGACCTAGTGTTGCAGCAGTTGCTGTTTGCCTACAGGGCTGTACCACATCCCAGTTTAGGGTTTTCACCATTTGAACTTGTGTATGGTCACGAGGTTAAGGGGCCATTACAGTTGGTAAAGCAGCAATGGGAGGGGTTTACGCCTTCTCCAGGAACTAACATTCTGGACTTTGTAAGCAACCTACAAAGCACCCTCCGACACTCTTTAGCCCTTGCTAGAGAGAATCTAAAGGATGCTCAGGAAGAGCAAAAGGCCTGGTATGACAGACATGCCAGAGATCGGTCCTTCAAGGTAGGAGACCAGGTTATGGTCTTGAAGGCGCAACAGGCCCATAAGATGGAAGCATCATGGGAAGGGGCCCTTCACGGTCCAAGAGCGCCTGGGAGCTGTAAACTACCTCATAGCATTTCCCAATTCCTCACTAAAGCCTAAAGTGTACCATGTTAATTCTCTCAAGCCTTTCTATTCCAGAGACTTACAGGTTTGTCAGTTTACAGTCCAGGGAGATGATGCTGAGTGGCCTGACGGTGTCTACTACGACGGGAAAAAAGACGGTGGCGTGGAAGAGGTGAACCTCTCAACCACCCTGGAACGTCTGCAGCGGCAACAAATCAAGGAGCTGTGCACTAGCTTCGCCCCATTGTTCTCAGCCACCCCAGGACGGACTGAACGGGCATACCACTCCATTGATACAGGTAATGCTCACCCATTCAGAACCCCACCCTACCGAGTGTCTCCTCATGCCCAAGCTGCTATAGAACGGGAGATCCAGAACATGCTACAGATGGTATAATCCGCTCATCTACCAGTGCATGGGCATCTCCAGTGGTTCTGGTACCCAAACCAGATGGGGAAATACGCTTTTGCGTGGACTACCGTAAGCTAAATGCTGTAACTCGTCCGGACAACTATCCAATGCCACGTACCGATGAGCTATTGGAGAAGTTGGGACGTGCCCAGTTCATCTCTACAATAGACTTAACCAAGGGGTACTGGCAAGTACCGCTAGATGAAACCTGCCAAGGAGAGGTCAGCATTCGTCACCCATGCGGGGGTGTATGAATTCAATGTCCTTCCTTTCGGCCTTCGAAATGCACCCGCCACCTTCCAGAGGCTGGTAGATGGTCTACTAGCTGGACTGGGAGAATTTGCAGTTGCCTACCTCAATGATGTGGCCATTTTTTCAGACTCCTGGCCCGAACACCTACTACACCTGGAAAAGGTCTTTGAGCGCATCAGGCAGGCAGGACTAACTGTTAAGGCCAAAAAGTGTCAAATAGGCCAAAACAGAGTGACTTACCTGGGTCACCAGGTGGGTCGAGGAACCATAAACCCCCTACAGGCCAAGGTGGATGCTATCCAAAAGTGGCCTGTCCCACGGTCCAAGAAGCAGGTCCAATCCTTCTTAGGCTTGGCCGGATACTACAGGCGATTTGTACCCCACTACAGCCAAATCGCTGCCCCACTGACCGACCTGACCAAAAAGACCCAGCCAAATGCAGTTAAGTGGACTGATGAGTGTCAAAAGGCCTTTACCCAACTTAAGGCGACGCTCATGTCGGACCCTGTGCTCAGGGCCCCCGGATTTTGACAAGCCATTCCTAGTAACCACAGATGCATCTGAGCGTGGTATAGGAGCAGTGCTCATGCAGGAAGCAACAGATCACAACTTCCATCCTGTCGTGTTTCTCAGTAAGAAACTGTCTGAGAGGGAAAGTCACTGGTCAGTCAGTGAAAAGGAATGCTATGCCATTGTGTACGCCCTGGAAAAACTAAGGTTATAACAGCTACATATGCCTAAGGACAGCCCTGACCATAAAACAACAGAAAAGCTTCCTGAAGGGGAAGCCATGCCACCTACCGCTAGACCACCTTCCCTAGCACAGGAGATGCTTCATTGGTAGGCAAGGACATGAAGCAGGAGGGGGTATAGCCAAAGCATCTTGAACTCTGGCAATCACTAGGAGACCATTAGGACCTGCAGTTTAGGGCAGCCTGACATCACACAGCAAGGCAGTGGCAGAACTGGGACTAGAACCTTAGCTTCCTGAAACACGGTAGGTTTGCCTTGCTGGGGCTCATACAAAACCTTGATCTCAGTTTTGATTATTATGGTTTGTACCTTAAGTTTTCCTTTGAGTTCCAGCTTCCAGTTAACCTCAAAATTCAAAGGAAACACAGTCACAATGACTGATTTTCACCAGATTTCACATTGAACATGAAAAACTACAAAAGTAAAGCTCACAGGCAGAGGGGAATTCCAGACCTACAAGCTGGTAGTCTGCATTACAGAAACAAGCAGAGTCATCCCTGGCACTAAAGTCCTTGGCAGTTTCAGCGGGGAAGCGGCAGATGAAGAATGAAAGCCTGAACTACACTCTCACCTCATAGGGTATGTCTATGAAAGATTGGTAAGGAAACGGGGAAATCCGTAACTACAAAGCCTGTGTTTTAACTATTCTATGCCTAAATAAAAGGACTTCAGTTTCCAAACCCACTGTGAGTACAGTGTGATCACTGAATAAGCACACAACTCTTCACTACACACACCAGACAGAAGTTATAAGCTGCCCCACAAGAAAAGAAGAGTTAAAATGTGGCTTTGGATATCAAAGGCTTGTTTTCCCTTACAGTACAAGGGCCAAATCTACAAACATATTTAGGTACCTAAAAATGAAGATAGGTGTCTAGTGAGATTTACCAAGGTGCCTAACTCCCATTGAAGTGAAGAGACTACACAAGGAGGAGAACATGTGATAATCAGTCCTGTTGCTCAGACCGCACGTTCTCACACACTAGCCAGGTTTTTGGAGGGATATCCTACTCCTCTGTAAATCTCATCTGAAATGCAGGCATCACAGCACAGACCTGTGGGGCAGACTGGTCCAGGAGATGGAGATGTCAATCATATCCCAGCCTTCTCCCTACAAATGGTCTGTGTCAATTTTATGACTCTAAGTTGTAAAGAGGAGAAAGGGTTGTTTTTTCCCCTGTGATACTGCTGACTAGAGTTGTGCTCCCCCTGTACACACAGGGGCAATGGAGCAATGAAATGCTGGGCAGACTGCAGTGAAATGCTGGCAGGTGGCTGGAACTCCCCATAATGCACATGTTAGGATATAGATATTCAGGCCTGTCTGTAAAGGCCTATACTTTAAGAATTTAGGTATATGTTTATCATTTAGCTAGTTATAGCGGTATACAGAAAGAATCTGTGTAAGGGCCTTCTCTCACTGTGACAGTCTGAGGTCCTGTTCTTAAGCTAAGGCCTTTGGCTAAGCAGTGGGAGCAGCCATAAGCTGGGAAGCGTATGATCACATCCTCATATTCCAAACTAGTCACATTGAAATAAGGCAATCTGGGGCTGTTAGAAAGATGATCTGATCTATCACTTCGAGAGAAAGGGAAGAGCTTAAAAGATGTAAAAGAAAATTTAGTTTGATAGTTTTCTGTTTGCTAAGAACTCACTTATCAATAGTCACAGCTAGGAAACCCTTATGTCTTTATAGATGTAGTTGTAAAATCCTCACTTCTGTATTGTTTTCTCATTATAGTTCCCACTTTGCTATGGCTTATTTGCATGGCTACATTTGGAATTTCAAAGCGCTGCCCCGGCAGCGCTTTGAAGTGTGAGTGTAGTCAGAGCAGCAGCGCTGGGAGAGAGCTCTCCCAGCGCTGCATGTAAACCACATCCCTTACGGGTGTAGCGTGCAGCGCTGGGAGCCGTGCTCCCAGCGCTGCTGCCCTGATTACACTGACGCTTTACAGCGCTGTATCTTGCAGCGCTCAGGGGGGTGTTTTTTCACACCCCAGTTGCAGCGCTGTAAAGTGTGAGTGTAGCCAAGGCCTGGTTCTGTGATTGTTTCTGTCTGCTGTATATTTAATTTTGCTGGCTGTAAACTAATTAAGGTGGTGGGATATAATTGGTTAGCTAATCATGTTACAATATGTTAGGATTGGTTAGGTACATTTCAGTTGAATGATTGATTACGGTACAGCTAAGAATATTACTATATAAATTAGGGGCAAACAGGAAGTAAGCTGGGATTCAAAAATAAGGAAAAAGGAACCTGGATTTAAGCTTGCTGGAAGTTCACGCCAATAAAAAATTGTTTGCACCTTCAGACTTTGGGTACTGTTGCTCTTTGTTCATGCGAGAAAGATCAGGGAAGTGAAAGGGTGAAGGAATAAGCCCTCTAACAGCCTGCTGGGCCAGTACTTCAAAAGAAGGTGGCACCAGCCTCTACCAAAGAGGTCCCCAACTGTCACTCTTCCCTATTACAAGAGGGAAAGATCCCCCAACACACCAGTAGATACTAGACCCAGCCCCAAAATGTGATTTAGGTTTCCCCTTCCCCTTTCCTCTCTTCCTGCAGCAAGCATTAGATCCTCTCAGCAACCTACAATGTCCAGCATTGGGCTCCCTCCCTCGAGAATCCCTTTTGTCTCTCCCAAGGTGAACATTAAGTCCTCTCCTATTTTTCATAGCAGCCCCACTTCACATCCCAGCAACTTCGTACCTGTCCCCAAACCCGCAATAGTATTTCCTTCAGAGCCTTAGCAGCAGCATGTTTCTCCCAGCAACCCCTCTGATAGCAATCTCCCTGGATCAGCATCCTGGCTCCAAAGGCATTCACCTGCTTCACTGTGGGACAAAGAGCAGGTCTGAAACAGAACAGGTCATAGCATTTAAGGCCAGGAGGAAACCATCACATCATCTAATCTGACCTGCATACTGTGTACCTGCATCCACCAGTACCACCCAGCACTCTCACACTAAACCCAACAACGGAAAGGAGACCAAAGTAAATGAGACCAACAGGAAGCTAGATCATTATGTGCCATGGGAAAAGAGTAGGATGGAACAAGGGTGCATCAGTGCTTGAGGCCCCTAGAATGGCAGGTAAATGATGAAATGGGATATACCCAGATAATCCTGGCAAGAAACCCACACTTACATGCTGCAGCAGAAGTGGGGTGGGGGAGAGAGGGAAGAAGAATAACAGGGTCACTGCCAATCTGACTTGAGGGAAAATTCCTTCCCAATCCCACATATGGCCATCAGTTAGACCCTGAGCAGGTGAGCAAGAACCAGCCAGCCAAGCATCTGAGAGAGAGAAAGCTTGTTGCCTCCTTGGAATTCTGGGCTATCCCATCCAGTGTCCCATCTCCAGGCATGGCCATCCTTGAAGCTTGAGAGGAAAGATATAAAAAAAAAACCCTCTCAGAATACACCACTGCAAGTCAGGAGAGAATCAGGCCCAATAATTTCAAAAAGAAAGCTAAAACACCACACTTCTAAATGTGAAACTCTCAGCAGACTGCTCCTGAGATAACACTAGTATAGTGCCTGTCGCATCTTTTTGCTTAATAGTACACCAGAAATAATAAAAGGTATTGATTCTGTGATCATATTTGTGTGTGCAAAAAATATGAGCTGTGCAATCAGAAATGCTGTAAGTTTCCCAGCTAGTGCGTGATGAATACATTTCCTGCACTGAGAAACATCAGACACAGGAAGCATACCATCCATGCTCAGAAGATACTGTACTGCTTTTTTTCATGCTCAGAAGATACTGTACTGTTTTTTTCATCCAGGTGTCTCAGTGTGGCTGAGAACCAGAAATCCCCTTATTTCACAGAATTTAAACAGTTATTTCAGATGGAAAGCCCCAAGGTGAAAAGTATCTGACTTCTAATAAATAGTATAGGTTTATTATACTGTAATGAGAAATGGCCATGAGAGAGGAGACTTACTGGGTTTCTGTATGTCTTAAAGTAAATGAAATGTACTTTAGCAATATCAGGAAATATTATTCTAGTATTATTTATACTGACAGACATTACAGGGTAAACAGGGATGTTAACGATAAATGCCTTTATTATTAATACCCCTTCATGCTAGCTGAATATTATAAAAAATTAGAAATAGTTCATAAACAGCTTTAGATGATGTCTCTGCCATAGAAAAAAATGTAAAACTATACTTTTATATACTCCATTGCATTTTTATTGAAGGTTAGCCCATCATTTCACAAGCAGTAATTAATGATGACTCTCAACCACCATGTGAGGAAGATAGAGAGAGGTTAAGGTCACATAAGCCTTAATCACCCCTCCTGTGAAAAATTCAGAGGGCATTGAAATGAAGGGAAATTCTGTGGTAAATCTTTTTACAGAGATTAATTCCAATGAATCCCCATTGAGGGCAGGGAACAAACCATGTTTCTGTCCCCTAATATTGTGCAATCCACAAACAGGAAGTCATTGGCATGGAGGCATTTTGCCTCTACACAGTCTCCTAGCACGCCCTTCACCCTCTGGCAACACAGCTCCAATGGCTTCCCCACATATTCTGTTTAAGAAGGGAGGGCAGGTGTGTTCCCTTTCACAGATCAGGCTACAGATAAGGTTGTACAGATCCCAGATGAATTACCTTTTCCAAATAGTCTCCATGGAGATGGTGATGTGAAAATGTTTCCACCACAACCCACCTATTCTTTCCCCATGTGAAGCTGAACTCTTTAAGAACCCTCTGTGGATTCCCAAGAAGCAGAGGTCAATACCTTGGAGATGCTTGGGCTCCCTTCCACTTGGGGCATCAAAGATCTGCCTGTAGAATTCTCTTTCTGCACAAGCATCTTTGTGAAGCAGTCCTAACCAAACAGTGTAAGTGAAAGAGCTGAGGAAAGAGTTCTAGATGCCTGTACTCTGAGTACCTGACTGTAATGTACATGATCTGAAACACTAAGATAATTAAAGTTTTTATGCAAATGATTGATGTACAGTCTAAGGGAGGCAAATTAAATGCACCCAAATATTTCCTATTTTCAATTGATATTTAGTGTAAAATAATTCACTTACATTTTGGTCTTTGTTGAGATAGGATAATATTAAATTCTAACTATACTTTAAAAACAACACTAGGATTTTCAGACATTCTCAGCATTGGCTTAGCTCTGCTTCCACTGATATCAATGGTAAAACTTCCATGGAATTCAATGGGACCAGAGTTGAACCAATGTTGAGAATGTCTGAAAATCACTCTCCCTCTCAAAAAAATCTCTCCCCCTCCCCACAGAGAAATGGATTTGTTATTACAGATCAGTCCATTGATCTATCAAATATACTAGTAATTGGTCTAACAAATGCCATCAGTTCTGACTACATCATTCTTTAGAACACCGAGATAGTTTCAATATATATATAAGTTTCCAGGGATACCTAGAAAATGTATTTAAATTAAGATGCATGTTTTCAAAAAGCTTGAATGTTAGAAAAATCTATTTCCTAGCAAACAGATTTGTGTGCCTAAGATCAAGAAAGATTCATTAAATAGCTTGAAAGGAAATAGATTACCTTTCCATAATAACATATGTTTTAAAAAATCCCTTGGAGTTCTTTCTAGATTTCAAAAGGATAGCACAACTTTCATTCAATCATGTGCTTAGTGTTAAGCACATATGTAGTACCATTGACTTCAATTACTTCAGTAGTACTGCTCAGATCCTTAAGTGCTTTGCTGAATCACCATGTTGCGCGACGGACACTTGACAAAATTACTGTATTTGGTGACAGACATTGAGGGGAGTTATGTCATTTAGTCCTTCAATTTTTTGAAAAATTACCACAGATGTCAAAATTTTTACCATGGATACGTTGTTGACCCCTGAATCAGAGCCTTGTATCTGGCTACCAAGGCCTCAGTCCTGCAAACACATAGACACATGAGTAACATTACTCATAGGAATAATCCTATTAAACTGAATGATACTACATGCAAGCATAAAGTTACTCATATGTATAATTGTGTGTAGGACCAGGACAAAGATTTCAGGTTATTACTGGGCTCCACCAGATATAATTAGAACCTTAAAAACCAGGGGTGAAATCGTGGCCTCATTGAAGTCAATGACAAAACTCCCATTGACTTCAGTGGAATCAGGATTTTACCCCACAGACCATCTGCACACTTCTATTAAAAGGAGTGAATTATTAAAGTAGATTAGATTGAGATTAGGGCAAAAATAGCCAGGATCTTCTGGACAATAACAGGCTCACCATCTCATTAACTTTTATGCTCCAAAACATTCGCTAAAGCACTAAGTTATTAAAAAATGAACTATTTCCTCTCCTACAGAAACTAGTTTCTATTTCCTTGAAGTGCCTCTCTTGAGAGAAGGAACGATCTGCATCTTATCTCTTCAGATCATGTAGAAGACTGCTGCATTTCAAAGAAATCACTTGTTTTCATAGCTAGGTTAAAACTCTGCTTCTAAGATTGGAGATGATTTTCAGGAGAGCCACAAAACATTTGTTTCAACAGAAAGCCTCTCTGGGCTCAAGGCAACAAGGCCCTTCAATCCAGCAGTCTTGGTGCCATCTGCCCATTTGGCTCACACTCCTCACAGTCATCAAATTTGACCAGATGCCAAGTGTGGGAATGAATGTTTTTGATTAAACAAATTTATCTTGTAAGAACTGGAGTGAGACCAGCAGAGAATGAGAGTGTGATAAGAGTAGTTTAATAAGTGACTTGAGAAACAACAGGAAGAACAGAGAAAGAAGGAAGCAAGAAGTAAGTTTGAAATAGCTTACACTAACTTGTAAGAGTTAAAGAGTTCATGGAATTTTCTTCTCTTTTCACTTTAATTTAAATTTGCCTAGTGTTGTAATCCTGAAGAAATGCACTCTCTCTCATCCCTCCATAACCCTTACACACACCCACAAATTTCATCAGATCTGTCCCGTAAGCAGGGAGTCACAATGCACAGCATCAGTTCATAGGCAGTTAGACTACTAAAAAGTATTTGCACTATTAATGGGACCCAAACACCTTTCTGTTTTGAAATTTCTTCTGTTCAAACTCAGAAGAAACAGCACAGATAGAGGAGATTACTTATCACATGCACACAGGAGATTTCAAAATCTCTAGTAAATAGAAAAAACAGATTATAGTATGAATGACAGCTGGATCACTAGTGTTGCCACAAATAAATTCTCCTGCTATCTTCTTACTGAACTGGATTGACACCAAACATTACCAAAGAGGTCTGTTTCTTAAATCTAGTTGTATGGAGAACGATCAATACCATTATTTTAATAAGGCTTGCAAAACAGTCATGAATTTAATAGTTTGGTCTCAAACTCTACTTACTATTCACTGTAATGATGAGTATAATGAAAAAAGTGAGGATGGTTTAATTGTCTATCAAGGAAGCATTACACAAGGAGTAATTAATGATGCCTCATAGTTGCCCTACAAGTTAGTACAATTATTTTATGGGTAAACTGAGGAACAGAGAGATGAAAAATCTGGGCCTTAATCACCCCTGTCCTGAACAAACTCACAAGAGGGCAATAAGGAGAAGAGAAGCTCTTCACAAACTTTCACTCAGTTTATTCCAAAGGAGTGTTGGGTTTGATCCCATCACTGAATGGGCTGAGATTCTATCTGGACATTGCAAGGAATCAGCAAGAAGCAAGGATACTCCACTTGGAGATTAATGTGAAGGTAGAATCTCCAGTAGGCATGATTGCTTAATCAGCACAATATTTTTAGTTTAGGAAACACCACATAGAAATGTCCTTGTCCGGCTAGGCTCTACAGAGGCAGAACTTAGATTAAGTCTCATCCTGTCCACCAGGATCTATCTTGCATTATTATTTTCCTGTCTTTCATGGATTCTTCAAGCTATAAATTTCATATCCTTGGGGAAAAATTTGTTTTTTAAACCCCTTTATTTAGAAGTCAGTGAGATGCACCAACTGGTTCTTGGAATGACATCACTCACTCTAGGCTCATTCAGCTTCAACTGCTTTGGGCTCTGGACTGACTAAGATCTGAATCATCTCCACTTTCAGCCCCCTCCAGTCTCAAGAAGAAAAAGTGATTAAACTCGGGGAAAAATAAGTGAGAAAAACACTGAGACAGAAAGGGGTGACTTGGGAATGAGAGTTACTCAGAGGAGGAAAGTAGTTCAAAGAAGAGTGAATGATATGCATGAGGCTCTGAATCTCTCTTATAGAATCACAAAAATGTAGGGCTGGAAGCATCCTCAAATAGTTATCTAGTCCATCTCCCGCACTAAGGCAGGACTAAGTTTTCCTAGACCATCCCTGACAAGTGTGCGTCTAACCTCTTCTTAAAAACCCCCAATGACAGGGATTGAATAGTCTCCCTAGGTAACCTGTTTCAATGCTTAACTATCCTCATAGTTAGGAGAGCGGGAAAAAAAATCTTGTATCTAACCTACATCTCTCTTGCTGCAAATGAAGCAGATTTCCTTGTCCTGCCCTTGGAGCACATGGAGAACAATTGATCATTGTCTTCTTTATAAACAATCTTTCACATATTTGAAGACTTGTCAGGTTTCCTCTCAGAGGCTTTTCCTCTCTAGCCTAAACGTGCCCAGTTCTTCCAAGTTTTCCTCATAGGTTATGTCAGGGATCAGCAACCTTTGGCAGGCCGGGTCAGTTTGTTTACCTGCCATGCCCACAGGTTCAACCGATCGCGGCTCCCACTGGCTGCGGTTCACCGCACCAGGCCAATGGGGGCTGTGGAAAGCGGTGGCCAGCACATCCCTCGGCCCATGCCGCTTCCCACAGCCCCCATTGGCCTGGAGTGGCGAACCGCGGCCAGTGGGAGCCACGATCGGCTGAACCTACGGACACAGCAGGTAAACAAACTGGCCTGGCCTGCCAGGGTGCTTACCCTGAAAGTCTGCATGCGAAAGGTTGCCGATCCCTGGGTTATGTTTTCTAAAAACTCATTTTTGTTGCTCTGCTCTGGACTACATCCAATTTGCCCACCACTTTCTTTGTTGTGTTGTCTAGTAGAGCACTGAAGATTTGACACATTGCATTAGAACATTTAGCTACTATCAACTTTATTTTATCCTTTAAGTTATTTTAGGCCCCAATTCTCAGATCTATCTGAGTTTGGTGTTTGGTGTAGGACCTGAGGAAAGGCATAGGGCAAAGTTGGCTTTATGCCATGCCTGTACACTCCATGTCCTGAAGCGGACTAGGAGCAAGAGGAAATTAGGGCAAGCCTTTCTCCTAAATTCACAGGATCTGATTTTCCACTTCCTTGCATAGCCATTGACAACTATGCAAAGTGGGTGACAAATGCCATTAAATCAGAATGGTTGCATTTGGTGCCCACTTTACACAGGTGTGTGTGTGTGTGTGTGTATGTATATGTGAGAATGAGAGCTGATGATTCACAAAAAGGAGAATCAGGCCCACTGATTTTGGGGATGGAGATGAGTAATGGGTGAAAGCTAGAAGAGGCAGTTCAAGGAGCCATCTAACATCTTTGATTAATCAACCTAAGAGGCTGCACCAAACATTTCCCTCTTCATTTCTGTGATAGCCACCAAGTCCCTCTTTCTCTGTAACAGAATTCGCCTCCTTAACCACTATGACCTCTCTACCACTGATTCATTCACAGATTTGCTAGACCCCCTGACCTTCCTACTCCAGTGAAATCACAATCTCTAATGGTGAGGCTCGTAGCCATCCCCATCCAGGCATATGTTCTTTCAGTAGGCTGCATAGCCCTCATCTGCCTCATCTATTTAGGCCTGGTCTACACTATGCGTTTATACCAAATTTAGCAGCGTTAAACCGATTTAACCCTGCATCCGTCCACACAACAAAGCCCTTTATATCATTATAAAGGGCTCTTAAAACCGATTTCTGGACTCCTCCACAACAAGGGGAGTAGCGCTGAAATCGGTATTGCCATGTCGGATTAGGGTTAGTGTGGCCACAATTCGACGGTATTGGCCTCTGGGCGGTATCCCACAGTGCAGCATTGTGACCGCTCTGGAAAGCAATCTTAACTCAGATGCACTGGCCAGGTAGACAGGAAAAGCCTCGTGAACTTTTGAATTTAATTTCCTGTTTGCCCAGTGTGGAGCGCTGATCAGCACGGGTGGCCATGCAGTCCTAAATCCAAAAACAGCTCCAGCTTGGACTGTAAGGGAGATTCCGGATCTGATCGCTGTATGGGGAGACAATTCTGTTCTATCAGAGCTCCGTTCCAGAAGATGAAATGCCAAAGCATTTGAAAAAAATCTCCAGGCTATGATAGACAGAGGCCACAGCAGGGACTCAACACAGTGCTGTGTGACAAGTGTAATGGAAAGCCGAAGAATCAAATGGACGCTCATGGAGGGAGGACTCAAGCTATCCCACAGTTCCTGCAGTCTCCGAAAAGCATTTGCATTCTTGGCTGAGCAACCAATGCCTGAAGGTCAATGTGCCCCCGACCAACCTCATCAAGGCCATCCAGGAGCACCCATGACAGCAGCAGACGGTACAATATGACTGGTAACCGTCATCGCCAATTTCCAAAGCAGCAGGTGGTGCAACAGGGCTGGTAACCGTCTCTGCTACTTGCAAAGGCAAATGAATGCTGCTGTGTAGTGCTGCAGTACCGCGTCTGTCAGCAGCATCCAGTGCACATATGGTGACAGTGAAAAAAGGCTAAACGGGCTCCATGGTTACCATGCTATGGCGTCTGCCAGGGTAATCCAGAGAAAAAGGGCGTCGAATGATTGTCTGCCATTGCTTTCACGGAGGAAGGATTCAGTAACAACATTTACCCAGAATCACCCGTGACACTGTTTTTGCTCCATCATGCATTGTGATCTCAACCCAGAATTCCAATGGGCGAGGGAGACTGCAGGAACTATGGGATAGCTACCCACAGTGCAACACTCCGGAAATCAACGCTAGCCTCTGTACATGGACGCACACCACAGAATTAATGTGTATAGTGTGGCCACGTGCACTCGACTTTATACAATCTGTTTTAAAAAACGGTTTCTGTAAAATCGGAATAATCCCATAGTGTAGACATACCCTTAGTGATAGAAATTTTTCTAGGATATACTTCACATCTCTGCCATTCTCCTCTTCCTCAACTTGGATGCAGCATTAGCAAAACAACTTGGTAGGTTTTCTGCTAAGCACTGCTGCCATCAGAGTGCATTACAGACTTAAGACCATGTGTCAGTTCAGCAACATGACTCAGAAAAGAAGCTATTTCAGCTAATGGACCTAGCAAGAAGGATTCCAAATATTGAGGAGACTGGAAGCAAGGCTGAAAGAAATAGCTGGAGGTTTGCACAAATGGGGAATAATAGAAGAGATGTAGCCATGCAGCTAAAATCAGATTGTGGCCCAAGAATGGTTTTAGAGTTAACCTTTACTCTTTCAAGTCTCACTTCACATTAAAATACAAACATAACAAAAGGCTTTTGCAAAACTTACATCAACATTCATTTGAGTATATGAATAAGCATTTGCACAGACAAACCAAACTGTAGGTACGCAATTACCCTTTTTTGCATGCTCTAATATTGGCTTACTTGTGAATGAGAGTGGTCTGCAAGTGTATCTGTAGAAACCCACTGAACATATAGACCAAAATAGTCAAGGACTAGATTACGAAAAAGACGTAAAATAATTGTTGTCATTCTATCCTTAATTCACTTTTTGTTCCACAGGTATGCACGTCATATGTGGTTATGTAATTATGTGAACCAAAGGATGAATTAAGGATGAAAGGAAAACCATGGCATAGATCCTCAACTGTGTAATTTAGAGTTGCTCCACTGTTTTCAATGCAGTTACACTGATTTATGGCTGCTGAGGATGTGGCCCATAGTTTTCCTTTTATCCTTAATTAATTTTAGAGAAAATCAGATTAGCCCTATTGAGATCCATGGAGCTACTCTGGTTTACACCAATGAAAGCCCCCACAGGTATGAATCTCATTTCTGAGAGACCCTATTTAAACTCTTTCCAATATATTCATTTTATATTAACTTACCTTGTTGGTTTAACCGTTTAAAAATATTTCCTTTGGACTTGGAACCCAAATGTCAAGAATCCTATAATGAAATGTTTGGTGGCTGGACTGTATCTTAAGGTCCTCATCATGCCCTTGTTCACAGTGTTACAGAGAAACTCATTACCCTCATCCAGCGTCACCTCAAGGCTGACCAGCTGTGTGTAACAAAAAAAGAGTTCCACGACCAGTTCCAGATATCTTGGCAAATACCAGAGAGAAGTGGGATTATGAGCATCTCAAACCAAATAGGAAAGGCTCTACATCAGGTGTATGTCAATCTAACCACAAAATCTCCAAATATTTTGAAACTGTTTCCTCAGTAGTTCCTGCTGCAAAGTTTCTGTTGCAACTTCCTGGAAATTCCGAATAGTTTTATGGCAATACCAGCTACATGTTCAAGTATTTTTCTAAAGAAATACCCTAATAAATTCACAGCATCAACTATGAAATAGCAAGACTAAGTCATCAGCAGTGAACAATGTATTTCTATCTTAGGGTTTCGCACTGCTGCCCATCTCTGTGGCATCTGAGCCTCCTTTACCTAAAACAGAATTTGACTAAAAGTTCTTCATCTCCTTGTTACTGAAGCACAGCTTTGTGCCAGCACTCAAAACTCAGTACTATAAAACATGGATAACTTGCTCGTTAATATTTCTGTTCAAATTTTTAAAAATTGGATATAACAAAAAGATTTGCCAAAGAAAGCTATTTCAACTGTGAGTGCCCTTGACAAGCTGAAAAGTTACTTTAAATGCAATTCAGGTAAGTACTGCAGGTCTGAATCATCAAACCATTTAAAAAGTTTAACCATTAATTTATTAAATCAAATTGTCATTTAATAGAATAAGCATACATAAAAAAGTACTGGGCCCAATTCCCTACTCACAACAATGTAAATGAGGTAACCTCTTCAAGGTCAATGGAGTTACACTGGTGCAAGTAACAGGAGAATAATGTCCATTATTTACTCAGCTGAATATATAATGTAAAAGAATTGCTAACATGTTCCTTGCATTGTAGGGGACAGAAACAAACAAAATAAGGATTAAAAGGTAAAGTTTTAACAAGTTCCAGCTCTAAAGATAAGAGAAAATTGCTATGTTCCCTTTGTTTGGATTGGGAAAATTGGGATTAGTCAAGCTTAGAATGGGGACTCAGACCTGTAAAATAAAAGAACTCCTTTGTTTTCTCAGCAAGGACAGCAAACAAATACCAGGTCTGAACCCTCTTCTCAAAGCCATAGAACCAAGCCTGGTGGCTTGTTTGTACCCATCCACAGCTATAGGTTCATAATGATGCCTCAGTTGACTCAGTAAAGTGCTGAAAACTCCTTTGTGGTGCTGATTACCCTCAGATGCCACCAACTCCAACAAGACCTGAGAAGTGCTGAGCACCCTCAAGTGTGCTAAGCATCTTACAGGACCAATCGCTTGGTGACTAATCTCCTGAGTCCAATTCTGAAACATGAATACTTCAGTCAGATGTCCCAGTCCTACATTTGGATACCCAATCCAGCAAGTAAACGCAAGAAGGGGTCATATACCCACCTAAGGACAAGTTTGAGTATCCAAATGTGGTATTTATTGCCCACTTCTGAAAACTGGGCTCCACATGTTTCCGTCTGGTACCACATTGACATGATGCATTTATTTTGTAAGCTACAAAATTCCCATAGTACTTAAGGGAAAATAATCCAGCAGATAAACAACAAATGGCTTCATTATAAAAACATTTTTCTGAAAGTTAAAAAATCCTCCTTCCTTTTTACCACTGTATGGGGTCAGAGAGTTTGAGAGCATTTAGTGAATAAGCCTGCCTAGGTGGACTTCATTGTTTACCTGATAATGTGAGCATTGACTGCACCACAGGAAGCATTCAGATAGAAACACTTACGTTATTTCCAATATTCAGAGGACAGATGAGCTGCCATCATCCTAACACAATCAACATGCAAATTAGCTCTCAAACATCTCATCTGCATGCTCATATCAACCACTGAGACCTAATTTTCATTCAGAATGTATCCTCAATACCACACTCCTGTAGAGCAATTTCAGAGAGGTGAGAAAGTTCTCAGTACCTGAGATCCAAGGCAACCTGCTCACATTATCCACTAGTTACTGATCAGAGCTCAAAGTACATGCAAGGTTTAAGGAAAGGAAACAGCTGAAACTTCCCAGAAACCCCAGATAGACAGCAACTTTCGGGGGGTCAACTGAAATACACAGAAGTTTCCAAATCAGCATTCCAAAGAGATAAATGGAGGAAACTCTCACATCTTTTGGGGAAGAATTATGACACCCTCCCCTGCACCCATGGAGACTTCTCTAATAGCAGAACTAGTGCAATTCTGTAGTGATAGGAATGAGATCTGACTCAGGGTTTGTCTACCTGCGCTGACTGTGGGGCTCAGGCTGTGGGGATATTTAATTGCAGTGTAGACATCCAGGCTCTAGGACTCTGTGAGCGGGAGGGTCACAGAGTTCAGGCTGCAGTCTGAGCTGGAACTTCTACACCACAATTCACCCCATAGTCTGAGCCCTGTCAACTGGCATAGGCCATTTGCAGGTTGCAATTGCAGTGTAGACATACACTAAGGGAACCTCTGCAAGAGTTATACAGCCCTTGCATGTTCTGAAGCTCAGGGCTTGTCTACATCAGAAAGTTGCAGCGCTGGTGAGGGAGTTACAGCGCTGCAACTTTGAAGGTGTACACATCTGCAGGGCACCACCAGCGCTGCAACTCCCTGTTTGCAGCGCTGGCCGTACTCCCGTTTTGTCTCGGGTGTAGAGGATCCAGCGCTGGTGATCCAGCGCTGGTAATCCAATGTAGACACTTACCAGCGCTTTTCTTGACCTCCGTGGAAGGAGAAGCCTCTGGTAATCAAGCTGGTCTCCTTTCCCGGTTTGCTCTCTCGTTCCCGGAGCCCAGAGCAAGCAGGTCTCCTTCCCTGCGGTTTGCTGGGTGGCTCCGGGAACGCGAGAGCAAACCGCGGCGAAGCGGGTCTCCTTTCCCGGTTTGCTCTCTCGTTCCCAGAGCCCAGAGCAAGCAGGTCTCCTTCCCTGCGGTTTGCTGGGTGGCTCCGGGAACGAGAGAGCAAACCGCGGCGAAGCGGGTCTCCTTTCCCGGTTTGCTCTCTCGTTCCCGGAGCCCAGAGCAAGCAGGTCTCCTTCCCTGCGGTTTGCTGGGTGGCTCCGGGAACGAGAGAGCAAACCGCGGCGAAGCGGGTCTCCTTTCCCGGTTTGCTCTCGCGTTCCCGGAACCCCCCTTGAAGCCGCCCAACAGCGCTGCAGTGTGGCCACATCTAACACCACTTGCAGCGCTGGTTGCTGTAAGTGTGGCCACTCTGCAGCGCTCGCCCTATACAGCTGTACTAATACAGCTGTAACAACCAGCGCTGCAAAACTTTAGATGTAGACATGGCCTCAGTTCTATGGGAACTCCTTGTGTACTAGCAGGGATTTGGGGCAAGGCTGGTGAATCCACCATTATATCAATCATCCATTTACCCCACATAATAGAGATGCAAGCCACAAAGGTTACTCCAGTGTTCTAGCCCGGAGGCGCTCCTTAATTACTCAAGTTGTGCACTGAGGCACCAGTTTTGGCCTGAGGCAGATATTTCAGGCAGTGTGTGTATAGACTCAAAGACAACGCTGCCTCTGTTGTTCTGTTCTGAAAATTATCTTCAAACAGACATAAAGGCTACAGACATTTTTTTAATGAAATCTGCAGAACCTCCACTGACTAGGCAAAGTTCCTATTCACCATTAGCAAGTAGACTCAAGCCCTAAACCCCCAAGTGTCTTCCTCTACTGAAAATACAGAATTTTGTGCAAAGGCAAATCACTTCAGTTAGTGTGTTATAGGTTTACTTTGCTTTCTGCAAACAGCAATTGGTACAGCAATTCAGAAATAATCCTGTCACACAAGTGGAAATGATGGAGACACCTATAAAATATGCCTTTGGGCTTCCACAAAAAGCATGGTATGAAATGCAATAATTGGACCAAATTTACTCACGACAGCTCTCAAGACCTTTCCTACAAAAGCCAGTTTGAAACACTTCTATATTTTAGACCAAGCATAAACAAACATATTGCAGTACTGCTCACAGTATTCTAACACCAGGTGCAATTAACATAAATAGGTTGTAAATAGCATGCTACATATGGATGCAGAACTCTGGTGTTAACACAGGATGTTTTCTGACTTCTTACCTTCTGCTACCTCATGGCACCAGTACATGCCGTTGTATGTAATGTATGCAGTGTTAGCCCCAGAATATTAGAAAGACACAGTGAGTGTGGTAATATCTTTTATTGGATATTTTACAGAGTCTGTCAGTGAGAGAGACATGCTTTGGAATTTACACAGAGCTCTTTTTCAGGTGAGACCTTCAGACCTGGAGAAGTTTGTCTCTCTCACAGACAGAATTTGGGCCAATAAAAGATATTACCTCACCCATTTCATCTCTCTAATTGCACTTAATGGATATAGCAGGTGCATTCTAAATAGATGAAATGAACCTAGAACATCTGGAAGCACATTTAATAAAAGTCCCAAAACATACTCATAATAGACTTTTTCAAATCACCAATCAGATGTAGAAAAGATTTTCTGTGCTTTTTCAAATTTTACTTAATTTTTTTTTTGCCTCACAAAACCCAGTCTCATCCGGTTCAGCCTTCACCACAAGACGAATGCTGTCTGTTTTCTTTTTGAAAGACACACGTCACTGTGCACTGAAAAAGGGGAACTTCCACAGCTTGTGGTTATGTTGCATGATAAACAGATCTGTTCACGCCACTTCAAGAGGCGACTTGGATCAATAAAAGGCAACAGGCACCAGAGGCAGCAAGCAGACATTCGCGGCTCTCAGGACTATTTCTTCAGAAGTCAACCCCACACCGAGACTAAGCAATATGCCAGGATTATTTTTTTCTCACAACCACCCAACCGAACTGAAAGAAGCAGATTGCAAGCTTGGAGAAGGCAAAGTTCATAAAAGGAAGCAAAAGGCTTTGTAAGTATATGTGACTTACTGTCAAATGAAAATGTATTTGGAGTGAAAGTAACGTTAGCAAACTGAGAATTCAGAATTAGTGCCATTTCACAGAGTTCACCCACAGCAAAGCGTATTCTGCATAGCATGTTCAATAACAGGGCTTGAATGGAAAGGGATATGAATGAGAAGTTCCTAAGTTAAATAAGTTGAATATAAAAATGAGTGAGTAGGAAAGAAGGAGCAATTGCTTGTAATTACTTGCATAAGTATCCCATTGGCATCAACCCTGGAAGTGAATGATCTGGCCCTAAATGTTTGCAAGTCATAAGACCTACATACAGAATGATACCTGTCTGTTAACTGTGTTTAACCAGTATCGTCCATTCATTACACGTCTTATCATTGATTTCAGTGGTGCAGATCTGAAAAGCTATTTGAAGTCCATGGTACCACATCTTGAATCCAGCAACAAGTCTAACACCAGAAATGTGATGTAAGTACTGGATTCTAGAAATACATAGTAATTATGAACTAAGGCTAGATTGCCATATTTTATCCTCACAAACAAGTCTATTTAATTTTCACTCATGTGTAAAGTATATGATGAACCATAAAATATTTCTAAGATCAAGCTAATTTCAGTTTCTTAGTTACAAAAAGCGTTTTTATAAACCAGGGATCACCACACAGAGGGTACCAATGGAATTGGGAAAAAAATATATGTTTTCCTTTTTTCCATTTCCTTTTTAATTGTTTATGAGCAGTTCAGTGGTGCTCATCACCACATGTATTCATTAATAGGTCACTTACATTATTAACGAATTAAAGCCTGACAACACCCTTGTGAAGTAGAGGAATATTACCATCCCTGTTTTAGAGATAGGGATAACAATGGCACACATAGGTGAAGTGACTTGCCCAAGGTGACAAAAGAAGTTAATAAGTCTTGCAACGAAAACCAAGTCAGTCCAGGACTTTAACCACAGACCCTCCATTCTCCTTTTATTTACTTCAAGAACTCTGCTGCTTCTTACTTGTCCGAGTTAAGGGGCAATAGCATGCTGCCAATTTCATGCAGAGTCCACCAGAGATGTTATGAGAAAGCACTGCATTTTCATAAAATTGAATAATCAATTGCATTCTTAAAGTATTCTTAAGAGGCCATTAATTAATTTAATTAATTAAAATAACTAAAGAGTCAATATTTTGTTTCTTGCATTAAATATTTTTTCTTGTGGTCACCACAGGCTTTCTGCAGAAGAGGTGATGCAATGGTCCCAGTCTTTGGAAAAGCTTCTTGCCAGCCAAAGTAAGTGTATTTTTTGATCACTACTACTTTCTTATGTTAATCTAGTGAGCTTTCATGCAGACTAAACAAATCTATGAAGCTATAGCATTCTGTGAATAATGTTAAAAACAATGGCCAATAGCCTTTCAGTAATTCACATCTTCACTGTCACATGGCTACCTATTGTAATAGATTGCCTTAACTTGACAGCCCATCCTTTCCACAGGAAATGGAAATAATCTCATTAAATTCAATGGGGTTGGATCGGATTCCACATGCCCACATTACTCCAAATGATGCAGATAAGAGTTATGTGTGCACTTGGAGCCAAAGTCAGACTATGCAGAGAAGAACAGACTCCCACTGACTTCAGTAGCCTTTGGATCAGACCCTTCATTCGCAGTGCACTGCAAAAATATAGATATACTGTATATTTCAGCAAAATCTTATTACTATAATAGGAGAATTCAATGTGACCTTTACCTTAATTGTATTTATCTTATCCTCCCCAATTTAAGTTATAAATATAACATTATAACTGATTAAGTATTTGTATTTGTTGTAGGCGGTCAAGTTGCCTTCAGGGAATTTCTGAAGTCAGAATTCAGTGAGGAGAACATTGAGTTCTGGCTGGCTTGTGAGGACTATAAGAAAACTAAGTCTGATCACTTGCAAGACAAGGCAGAGAAGATTTATGAAGAGTTTGTTCAGATAGATGCAGCTAAACAAGTAAGTACAAAGTTAATCTGTACTGTGTTATGTATGAAAGATTATGAGAGTTGGCAAGGGATAGATATGGGGCTGTACTAGGACAAATACATCTTTAATAAGACAGGAAGAGAAGCCATAGATTCTTATATTTTCATTAAGTCACCTTCTGCCATACTGCCTTGAGCTCGTCAGATGAAAGTAGTGCTGCTGATTCAACAGATGGCACTCTTCCCTCTAAGTCAGTGCTGATTTGAGCAAGATGTTAAGAGCCTGTTCTGCTGATGGAGGTGTTGTCACTTGAATGAGAAATGAAACCAGTCTGGATCATTTATGGTCCTTAAAAATCCAAGGGCACTTTGGAGAAAAGTAGAAATGTTAGCATAAGCCATATTACAAACTAGATGCCTACATCCTAGCAAAAAAGCCTCCTGCAATTTTAATTGGATATTTTATTCTTCACTTTCTGTCCTAAGTTGTTGTTACTCTCTCTGACCCCAGAAGTGGCTGCATTGCACCAATGAATGGCAATTCCTGTGTATAGTTTGTATACCTTTTTTATTTGAAGTTCAATCAATTTTGAATGAAAGGTGATATTTAAGGATAGATTAATTGTTGTAGCTTAAAGAAACCTTGGACCAAGTTTTAAGACTGAGAGTCTGTGTTTCGGGAAGATAAAGTGACAAATATAGTGGCAAAAAGTATTTTCTAAAAAAGATATTAACAAAGTTTTATTTTCTCTTCCTAGATCAATATTGACTATCATACAAGGAAAGCTACAGCTAAAAAGGCTCAAGACCCAACTTTCACAAGTTTTGATGAAGCCCAAAAAACTGTATATGTGCTAATGGAGCGGGACTCGTATCCTAGATTCTTGAAATCAGAAGCCTACCTTAATCTTTTAAACAAGCTTCAGGTCAACGGTGTCAAGTGAGCAGTTTAATGCCATGGAAATCTGAGGATAAACTATGCATGTCAATTAACCTACAGCAAAGAGGTCCTCCTGTGCAACTGGGTCTCAGCATAGAAAATGGAAACTTCAGCCTCTGAAGTGTTGGCGGAAGTGCAGATAGATGATCATACATGATAAAACTTAACAAGATGAAGGCACTCAAGCTAGGTTTCCAAGCCTGATAGAGTGGGAAAGAGGCTGTGGAGGGGGACACCCTCTGTCCTTTATGCCACTAAACTGAAACTGGATACATAGTTATTAATTAATTGTATCGCACTGGGAATTCCCACAGGACAGACAATAGTTTGGAAGAGCTAGGATAAAACCCTTGTATCTGATTGTGATGGGTAAAATAATTGATATTGGGAGAAAAATACTTTTAAATTGTCAATTTGTATACTAGCTACAGAAAGGCATAAAACAGACCAATAAGCCAAATGAGAACTTGTCCAGGCTATGAAATGCTAATAAATGTGTGCAGTTCTATTATATTGAATAAAATGTATTATAAATGTGAGAATTGAGAATAGGTTTAAGTTATATAAGCTAGATATTACTATTTATGTATTAAGCAAATAGGTATGTAGCACATTTTTACTATTTAATTTATTGCAAAGTGTGAAATAATGACAAGCAATTCCTAAATTAAAGCTACATGACAAAAGCACAGAAGTTCAATGGTCACTTTTTCTCTATCATAAGAAGGCTTTGACACCTGAATTAAGGAGGTAAATACTGAGGCACAGCCATCTCTGTTATCCTCTGAAATCTCTTTGTTCTAATATTCTAATTCTTTCTAGATGCCCAATTCTCTTGCACACATTTTACACTAGCATAACTCCATTTACATCAGTGGAGCATATCCGGATATAGTCAATGTAAAATCAGATTCAGACTTAAAGTTCTTTTTCATTTTTGCACTTCTCCAACTTTAACAGTTAAGTCTTTCAACAACTATTGAAACAGAGATGAGAGAAACCATCTGAGCAGAACAACTGCAGAACTCATACCACATTTCACGTTGTTGAATTGTTAAACATTCCAGACCACTCATGCTTACCTATCAAGAGTGACAGTAACTGGTGAGGCTGACCAGCAAATCCCGGCAGAGTTAGTGCTACAGAGTCTTGGTAGATGTTGTGACAGAGTCTAATTTACAATACCAATATTAACAGTAAAGGTCATTTACATTTCATTTTGAATCTTGTGTTAAATTTGCTCTATAAAATGTGCCATACTATAAACAGATGAACACCAACGTGGGCAATGATTACTGGGGAGGAGGCCAAAGCAGACAACCAAATTTGTAATTTTACTAAGTAAATCCAAAACACAATTACTATCAGATCCAGAGTTCTGAGATTTCATGATGGTAACGTTTATAATGAAAATAAATAACCATGAAAACTTTTGCCAATGAGTTCCCTCCATGCCCAGGATAAAATCTTGTGTCTCCCTCCCTTGCAGTTCTTTTTTATCTCACTGTTTCAGTTTTTCCATTTTCCAAAACAGCACAATCTTAGACTCTGGGTTTGACTCACACAGTTGAAACCAGGGGGTACACAACCATTGCCTGTGCCAAAGGGAGCAGAAATAACTCAGCCTTAGTCACTCTTTTGGGAAGAGCAGACTGTGTTTACAGTACCGCCCCTTGGGAAAGGGCTTTGGGGGTCCAAAGGAAGGACAACACGTAATTTTCAAAGTAAAATAACCAAAAGAAAAACAATTATCAAAATTGATAATTGGAGAAACAATTAGATAGAATTATTAATTACTCGCTTCTCACGTGACTAGTTCAGGAAAACTGAAATCAAAAGATGGAATTATTGATTATGTTCACTAATGTTACTGCACCTAAGGGGTAAATCACAAAATTCACCACAGATTCTACTTCATGTACAGTATGCCCCAAAATAAACCACTGAACTTAAAACACAGAAAATGTTTATTCAAGTAACAAAAAACGATAAAAGAAACCAACTTTAGATCACAAAGTTTATGCAACTGAGATAACTATAGGGGGGAAAGGTACATAAAATGAATGATATAGTGTAGCAATACTTAAAGCAACCTCTTAACAAGAAATTCTTAAAATATAAAGTAAATTAAAACTATATTGAATGGACTATTATAAAACTGAATGCTATTTTCAGAAAGTGATGAGCATCAACAACAATGATATTCATTTAATTACTTGGGATACTAATAGCATCAACAGGTTGTTTATCCTCATTAAGATTCACTAGCAGCTAAGCATTAACATAAACTTAACATAAAGCAGTAACATAAATCAACAGCTAAACTTAAAGAAGTGTATCAAATATAAACTTTTTGAACCAGATTACAATAACTATAATTCAATTTCATTATTAAAATATCTTAAGTAAAGAAAAACAATTTTGATTAAACTGGATAGGTTGGTTAGGACAATACAACTGGAAGTAGTATCAACTGAAACAAAATCTAGCAAACCATTACTACTACTTTTACTTTTGAGTGTAAGGAAATAGTACTCTGAGGGGTAAGCTTGAAATTAAGCAGTGTTTAGACACACATGCCAAGTCCAAGTGTGTTAATGTGATAACTCTCCTTCTTCCTTGCCCTAATCCCATCCAATGCTGTTCGCTCTACAAATCCTCTCCCTCCAAAGTGCGCTGTTCAGTGCTAGAAACTTTATCACACCACATATCAATAGGTTTTCCTTTATGGTATGCCACTGCTACTTCTTGTATTGGCCTCTTTTTCCGTCAGTCTTGAACTGTTAGACTCTTATCCACATAGTTGTCAGGACAACTCTTTACATGACCAAATCATCTGAGCCTGCACTCCCTCATTTTTTTACTTATGGATTTGATTTTGAGCATGTCTCTAGCATACACATTCTGCACCTGGTCTTTCTTCCTTATATCCACTAATCCATCTCAACATTTGCTTTTCTGTGGAACAGACCATTTGCTCGTGTTTCTTCTTTGTTGTCCAACACTCAGCACCATACATTAAAACCGGATGAACCAACATTTTATAGACTTTCCCTTTTAATCACTGGTATCTTTCTCTTTCTCTCTCCATCTGAGAGAGGCATTTATTATCTTAGCTCTAATTTCATCATCCATTTCTGCATTTTCCTGGATTCTGGAACCCTGATGCTTGAAACTGTGCTACTGTGATACTTGTTACTGCGACAACATGGAAAGCAATGATACAATAGCTACATGTATGGTGACTATTACAATAAACACTGCAGACTGAATACGTTACCTATTGCTTTGGTGAAGTAATGCTAAAGTTTAGAAATGGTGAAAGAAAGTAACAGAGCCTAAACAAGTAGTGGTTACAGTTGGAGTTTGAATTCTAGGCAAAGTGAATCGTTTAAAAAAGTTGAGATAGATGTGAAGGAGGTAGGGTGACCAGATGTCCCGATTTTATAGGGACAGTCTCGATATTTGGAGCTTTTTCTTATATAGGCACCTATTACCCCCCCACCACCACCACCCCCATCCCGATTCTTCACACTTGCTATCTGGTCACCCTAGAAGGATATGCTTTTATCATTGAGTTAATTTGCATAAGAGACTTTTATATACAGATGGTCACAGACAAAGTCTGCATAATATATAAAAAAACAAACACCAGCAAGATTGATATGCAGAAAAGTAATTAGGGAACACAGGACTAAGTATTTGAAATAAGGTAAACCAGTAAAAAATTAAGTTATCAGACATCAAAATGGAAAGAAGGCTACTGCAGAGTGTAACATATCAACACATTAGATAACACTGTAGTTTGAAGTGCACCAAGCAGCCAACTCCAGTAGAAAGGTATTTTAACTGTTAAATGAAAGTCCTCTTTAAACTTGGAGTAAGGTTAGGAGATAGGAACAGACTTTCTTATACATATACAACGTATAGGTTAGAAAGGGGAAATTTAACACATTGAGTGTAAGTCAAAACTCAGTTAAAATGGGAATAGAGTTTATTTAAAGAAATTAGAGGCATTTCTCTCACAGACACACAGAAGCTGACAGTCTCTTTGTAAAGGGACAGAATGGAGGGAGATTTGCTAACTGGGTACAGTAAAGTAACTCTAGAACAGTGGTTCTCAACCAGGGGTCCGGGGCCCCATGGGGGGCCATGAGCAAGTTTCAGGGGTTCTGCCAAGCAGGACCAGTGTTACACTTGCTTCGGCTTTCTGCCCTGGGCCCCAGCCCCACTGAATGGGACTGAAGCTTGAGGCCTTGAACCTCGCCTCCTGAGGCTGAAGCAGAAGCCTGAGCAACTTAGCTTCACGGTGCCCCCTGTAGCATGAGACACTGGGCAATTGCCTTGCTTACCACTTAATGCTGGCCGTAGCTTGTATATGCAGAAAAACAGTTATCGTGGCACAGATAGGCTGTGGAACTTTTATAGCATGTTTGGGGGGTTTCAGAAAGGAAGAGGTTGAGAACCCCTACTCTAAAAGATTTAGACTTTGGAACTAGTTTAACAGTATCAATTAAACAACAAATTTTCACAAAGATATGGTAACAATGATGGCAGCTGAAACTTAGTTAAGTACTCATCAAAACAAAGATTTTAACATTAGTTCTTTTAAGCAATAAGCCAGATAATGTAGTAAGCTGAGTGAAGTGAAGCGAGCTCAACACTACACACAAGGTGTGAACAGTAATTCTGGCAGCTACAGGTGACAGCATACAGTTTAAATTCACATCAAATCAGTTTTAGTTACAATGTTGTCAGATTCAAATCCTATAGCTTTGTCCAGTTATGATCTTTGGAGAGTTTTTCCCCATCCTTAGGCTACTATAAAGCTCTATTTCTTTCCTACTTCTAGCATAATCTTTCTTTGTATTCATATGGAATTAGGATATGTTAATATCATCTATGGATGTTCTTACATTTATTAATATAGGATTTCAACTCAAGGATAATGGTCTGGATTCATGGAACACAAATCTGAACTACAAAGGAGTTCAGAAATCTAGAAAGGCAGCATTTTCTCTGTCCCAAGATGAATTCCGGTTTCCTTCAAAGTACAGAAATTCCCCCTGGAATTCCCCACTGCAGTAAATACTGACTTTAAAATCTTTCCTACACTTTAGAATGAAGTGGGAGTTCTCACCCTTTCTTTTGTTGTCTGAGTCTTGTGGTTTGGTGATGATTTCTTTTTAGTACTTTTGAAATTCAGGAAAGCACTTACTTTCCTTTGGCTGCTTACATTTGGGATTTTTGGACCTTTTAAGGTTCCAAAACCCAGGTTCTTGTCTATAAATGATTTTAGTTAAAAGAAAATGTCTTGGAGAGCAAAGTTACTGAATACTGCATACATGAACTGGACGGCTCAGTGTTTGGAGCCTCAGGATTTATAGTGGAGACTGGCTCTCTCAGTTGAAGAGAATTAAATCTCTTAGTGGAGAGACAATTCATAAATGGAGAGAGAACTGGATCCCTCTTAGGATATAGCTGCACCACAGCTGGAAATATGCTTCCCAACTTGGATAGACTGACACACGCTACCTCTGTTCGAGCTAGCACACTAAAAATACACCAGCTACACGCAGGAGGTGACTCCAGCTAGCTCCTGAGTATGTATCCCATGCTACACTGCAACTAGAATGATTTTGTTGACGATGCACAACATTAACTAGAATCTGCGTCAGTCTCTCTCAGGTGTATTAGTTCTATAGGGCTAGCAAGAGTAAAAACTAACTTTTGTTACTAAACCTAGCAGAGGACTCTGAATACATAGAAAGGGCATCTTCAGTTTCTTTCTTGACCATAACTGCATTTTAAATACCTTTGTAGGCTGTTGCTAACATAATTCTGATCTCAGTTTGGATGGGACAGAACTGTTATCTGTGCAGGCAAGTCATGTGTTGCTTGTGAATTGCCTTATCAATAACTTCTAGGACAATGGTACACCATCTGTAGGCTGCATGCCACCAGCTGTCCATGTAACATTTCCAGATGGTTCATAGAGCTGCTCAGGTCTGAAGGCAAAGCATTTGTCAGTCTGTAAGAACATACCTCCTTTCAGCTGCAGCCCAGCCCAATATGCTTAGAATTTCCAGAAACAATTAAGTTTTTTTAATAAAGCCTTTAAAATAGAACTTTTAAAAGCCTTGTGGATTTGATAAGTGAAATCTGGCCATACTAGTGCTAATGTGGCTAGAACTTTATGAATTAAAACATTTTCAATGCAGCCCCAAACCATGTGACACAATTGGTTTGGGGTTTCATTACAGACTCAAGCCTCAAATCAGCTTCATCAAAAGCTGACTATAGTTGAAAAAACTTTAAAGCCCACTCAAAATTTTATATAAAACCATTCAAAATTGTTGATTTGGTCACAAAACCAAGGGAAATTTGATCTCTGGGGGTTGAGCAAAACCCAAATGTCCTTGCAAAATTCTTACACAAACTCACAGTGAAAAGAGAAATGCTCAAAATCAAAGTGAACATTCACATGCGCCCCTGCTGACCAAAACAGTGTTCCATACATTTCTAAATCCTTCACTTATTATCCTTCACTTCAATTATTCTTCCTTTTTTATTGCACATGGGAGATTCATCTCTAAAAGTCTACACATGCCAGAGATATTCCAGCCCACTCCAGTCTCCTTAGCAACATTGCCATGTTCTGGTAAGGAATAAACTCTGCAAAAACAGAGTACTCTCTGTCATACTATTATAACCCTTGTATTGTATTTCCGTTGCTATAGCAAAGCTATACAAAGCTGGTTGTTTAAACAAAGTCCGAGAAGTCTGAAATATTTTAATGTGATTTAGAGTTGCATCTATACTAATCTGTTTAACAAAAATCAAATGGCTGTAAATGGCACAATTTAATAACAGTATGTTGAATTCTTCCCATACAAAGACCAATAGTTTACCAATATGCAGGGCATAATGTTTGCATTTTGCAATGAATTCTTTGTTTGGAATACTGCCTGGATGGAGATCTGATACTCTGAACTCACAAAAAGGGAAGCAAGTATAATGATTCAAAAGATTGAGGACTTGATTTGATTAAATGAAATATCAGTACTTTTTGTAATCTCTGGGTTTGTTTATAACTGTACATGCATGGAGTCAAATCCATTCCATAATTTGATACTAACCTCTTTCTGCCCGCCCACCCACACCCACAACACAAGCAGTATCAGCACAGCTAGTGGTTTCACAACTGTGGGATGTGTGACACCAAGATGTGGCAGAGGTTTCCAAAACAGTACGTTACAAACCAGAGTATGGAAACTGTGCCTATTCTGTACTATCCCACGCTTAATGGAGAAGTTATCTACAATTCTTAAAAAGTACTTTAGCTCTTCTGCCATAGCAACTGGAGGAATGGTCAGATAAGTTAGGATAAAATATATGTCAATGCAAAAGGGCTCTGCGGGGTTCTCAGCATAAATTTTACCCTCCCATAAGGGATTTAAGTGGTTTGGTCCTCTGGATTGGTGTGAATCGCACTCTTAGCATTTAAGTTATAGCTAGCTGGATATACAGACTTAGGCCAGAAATGACTACTATGATAATTTTGTCTGACTTCCCACATTACATTGACCAGAATTTCTCAACCGGTGTTGAGAACGGAGGAGTGACTTATACCTTTAGCCTTCAAGGTTCATACTCTCTGTCAACATCTTAGAACACAGTCAAGTAAACGATATAGACTTATCTTTGATACAATTTTTACATATTGTATAACAGTAAGAATATGTGGTATTTATTTATTTATTTTTACTTCAAATAAGGAGTCACTAACCAGGAAAAGTTATGAAACACTGACACAGACAATAGAATTGCACCCAGTGAGTCTTGTAGATGAGGAAATTAATCCACCCTAGTACATAAGTGAATGGAAAAATCCACTATGAATGTAACATGAAGGAAACCTCTTGCCCTTAGAGCCAAGCTTTCGCAGGCCAATAGGGAACTTCATGGGACATTTACCAACCTATGAATCAATACACCTCTTTGTGTGCACACACAGGGGGGGTTTACAGGCATGGCAGCCTACTCATTGCCCTGGACTTTCAAAGTTTGACTCTAAAATGACAAGAGTGGAATCAATTTTTAAAGAAGAGTATTTCAACATATGGCATATTCTGAGATGTCAGGTAGAACTTATTTGTCACTGTAGAAAAACTGTTAAGGAAATTACACTAAATTGGTGGCTTCCATCACTATAACACTAAATTTACAAGAGGTATAAAGCAAGGTAAAGATTGTGATTCAATGGTTAGGGCAGGGCACTGGGTGTCAGGAAATAAAAGGTTCTGCATGACTTAGAGCAAAGCAACTTCTCTGTGCATAAGTTTAACCAATTGTAAACTCTGTAAAATGAGGTTAATAATATTTGCAGGCACCCACCGTGTAGGATTGTTATGAAGACCCTTTGTGTAGAAAAAATCCTTGTGAGGAAAAAACTAGTAATCCAAAATACTCCCTGGGAGTAATGTGGGCAAGCTAAGGTTACTAAGTGAGTAGTGTCATAAACAGATAGTTAAGGGTTTCTTTTGCCTGTAAAGGGTTAACAAACAGGGAACCAAACACCTGACCAGGGGACCAATCAGGAGCCAAGATACTTTCAAATCTCGGTGGAGGGAAGCCTTTGTTTGTGTTTTTTGGGTTTTGTTTTTGTTCTCTCTGGGCTCTGAGAGTGACCACACGTACCTACAGGCTCTCTAATCTTCTATTCCAATTTTGTAAGTACAAAGGTAGAAAGGCGGTATAGTCTTTTTATTTGTTTTTTCTTTATTTGCAAATGTGTATTTGGCTGAAAGTATTTTAAATTGTATTTCTGCTGGAGGAGGCTGTTTCTCCAATTTCTATAAGCTGACAGACCCTGTAACTTTTACCATCTAAATTACAGAGATAACTTTTACCTTTTTTCTTTCTTTTTATTAAAAGTTTTGCTTTAAGATCTGTCTGATTTTTTCCCCTTGTTGAGGATCAAGGGAACTGAGTCTGTACTCACCAGGGAATTGGTGGGAAGAAGGAAAAGGTGAATTTCCTCTTTGTTTTAAATTCACAGAGTTTGAATCTGTATTGCCTCTGGGTGAAGGGAAAAGAGGAGGTGGGGGGAAGGTATCATTCCTCTCTGTGTGGTGATTCAAGAAGTTTGAATCATGGTGATCTAGTGTACCCAGGGTGGAAAGGAGCTGGGAGGAAGGGAGGAGGGGGAAGGAAAATGGTTTATTCCCCTTTGTTGTGAGACTCAAGGAATCTGGGTCTTGGGGGTCCCTAGGGAAGGTTTTGGGGGAGATCAAAGTTTATCAGGCACTCTACTCTAAGTCCTGATTGGTGGCAGCACTACAGGATCTAAGCTGGTAATTAAGCATAGGAAAATTCATGCTAGTACCCATATTTTGGACGCTAAGGTTCAAAATTGGGAATTATACTATGACAAGTAGGGATCAACATTATTTTCTGAATAAGGAATGTTTACAATTTTAAGGTGGAAAAACCTTACTCGTGATGTTAATGTTACATAAAAGTTAATATTAATTTCAGTTTTGAATTTAATTTCCATATTTTAAGGAAAAAAGACTAAACATTAATCTGTCCACAGATTTACTTATGACACATAAGCAATTATAGAATCCACAGCAAAAGTAGTGCAAAAAAAGGAAACTCTCAGTAAAGGATTCTTATTTCTTTTATTATTAGTCCATTAAATGGTAACATCAATCTACAATTAGTGTAACTGTTTTACTGCACAGATTTTAATTTCATGTGCTAGTAACTATTTTTTGTTGGAGGTGTTTGAATGCATTTCCAAGTTAGAGTGACAAGAAGTTTTGAGTGATGGGGAAAAATTTTTAACATCTTTTTACAATGGAAACAAGAAATATTTTCCAGCATTGGACTGAATGGATTTTGTTCAAACTTTCCAAGACTTTGGGCTAAATTCAACAGAAGTTTTGTCTACACAAAGGCTGCAGGATCAGGCCCTATATCTAACCTGTAATAAAGTATTGATTTTGTAGGTCAAAAATGCTGTTTTGATTTTTAGGATCAGATTTAGTCTTCCAAGTTCAGAACATAAATATATCAGAAGAGAATGGAAACCTCCAGGTCTGTTTGTGAAATCCAGTTATAGTCACTGAATCAGGTTAGTGGTCAGTCACATTTCATTACATACGACTGGCAGTGCAGTGCAAGAAAAGATTCTGACTCAAACAATGATTATTCTTAAACTATCTTCCCAAAGTCTGCTCTACCACTAAAGGAAACATTTTCATTGTTTTCAGAGTTTCAGTAGAGAAACTAATTAAACTTTTGATGATGGGAGGAACCATTCAAGTGAAAGAAGTGAGGCTACTTCAGTAGAAGCAGATTTTTACAATATGGGTGTGTCACCAGGGCAAAAAGGAAACACTCCCCAGCTTCAAAGCATGTGTTGCCACACCCAGACTTCTCAAAGAGGGCTATTTCTTTAATCAGAGGTTATCAAGCAAAACAGAAAATAGTCTTGAAACTCTATCCTTAGCCACAAGTTTCAGGACCATCTTCGCAGGGGTCTCTGGCACTCCAAGTCCTGGACTCAGCCAGCTCTGCTCCCTTCCTGGAGCAACAGCCACAGAGCTGCTTCCCTGAGCCCCAAGCCCCTGGCCCTTGCTCCATGGATCCACCACAGGGGCTCTACTCCAGTGTGGCTTTCCCACCCAGGGCTCAGCCTGTCTCAGTCCTTTGTATTCATCTTCTTACTAGCAGTCTTTTATAGGCCCAGGTGTAATCTAGCCCTCTTTAATTAGCTTGACTGGGCTCAACTGCTCTGGTCATGGGGAACTGGGTTTAGTCTAGTGACAGGGTGCTAAATATATCAGCTTTGCAGGATCAGAACCCTTGATGTGGATTTTGGAGACTAACTTTAGGCCTCCAAATTTGAAAACTTCATCTGAAAGATTGTTCCCTGCTGATTATCAATGGTAATTAGAACAATGTAGCACATTACAAGCATGTGCCAGTTGGATGTAATGAAAAGGCTGCCAACAGAAACATAATATTAGAGGCATCACAATGTTATGTACAAACAGAAAGGCAATTTAAAGGTCAGTGCACAACTGCAAGGTTAGAGCACAGTGTAATTTATCACCTTACAAAGCCAACAACACTCCCCTCATGCTTGACTGTGAAGCACTGGGCTTTGTGACTATCACCCTTCCTTTGTGGTTGCACAGTGGGTGTGAAAGGCACCAAACAAAGAATATATGACAAATGGTGGAAAAATTAAACATTCTTTTCTAAAACTTCCCCTCATAAAATAGGGGTTTTAGTGTGGGTGGTGTGATCCCTACAAACAAAACTTTTTAGAGAGGAAGTCTTTAGTCACTTAATGAGGAAAGATTGCAAAACAAGTTCCTGCTTAATATTCCATGCAATTAATATGCTAAGGACTGCAGAAACACAGAGAGAAAAAGAGATTTATGTTTTAGCCCTTTATTGCTTTATTTTTTAATTCCACAGGACTTCAAAGATTTTATTCACAAAATTGTTTCTGCTGCTTTTATACACTGAAGTATCAAGTATTGCCTTCTCTCATTTTAGCGGGAGGCCTAAGAAGGATAATGACATCACAACAGACTGAACCCAGAGTGCACTTTAAGAGTGGAGGGGACGTTTATAGACCATTTAATATATGTATGATTGTCTGTTTAGGTGAAAATCTTTTAAATTCAAATCCCAAACAGTTGGGAGCAAAGCGCTTTCTCTGAAAGATTCAAAATTCCTTCCCCTTCAACAGGGCTTCAGGAAGAGCATACCTCAATTTTCAGTGTATTTTCTGATCCCTCAAAAATACCAGTACCAGGAAACATTTATTTATTTATTTATTTATTTATTTGAGGGGAGGAAGGTTATGAAACCACTTTTATCATAAAGGAGCAGTCTAAAGGCAGTGCTGTAACAAGGGCGAGGCAAGTGAGGCACTTGCCTCATGCATACAAAGCCGGGGGGAGAGGGAAGGGGAGGGGAAAAAAAATCTGTTGGCATGGAGATATTTATAATCCAGGTGATCTCCCCCTCGACCCCCTGCTGCCCCCCTCTCGCCTGTGCCTCCCCTGTTTCCCGGCCCAACTTGCTCCCCCCCTTCCCTTCCCCTACCCAGGATAGAGTCCCTGTCTTTCCCCTGCAGCAACTGCTGCCGTAGGGTTCTAATGCCCCCCAACTCGACTGCCAGGGCAGACTGACTCTGAGCCTGCCCTTTCCCCTCAGACCCTTTCATTTTCCAATGGGACCCTCCAGCAGCACAGTGGGGGCCCCCACCTACAATCACCGCTCCTGCCCCATACTGGGCAAGGAGGCAGCCCCATCTCTCACTCCCAATGAAGCTACAGTCAGAGGCAACAGCAGGAGAGGAGGCACAAGCAGCACCCCCTGGCACCCACAATGGGGGAGGTGAAGTGAGGTGAATCCTGGACCTGAGAGGGGCCCTAAGAACACATGCAGTGACAATGGTGGGGGTGAGTGTGCTGCTGGGGGGGAAAGAAAGGAGGGCTCCTCCCCCAGAGCTTGCTGCTGCCGGCAGGGAAAGGGCTAGGGGGAGTCCTCCTCTCTGTCCCCTGTCCCAGAGCAGCCTGCCCCACCCTAGAGCCCACACCCCTAGTCAGAGATTTCACCTCCCCCCACACCCTGACCCTCTGCCCAAGCCCTGAGCCCCCTCCCACATCCCAAACCTCCCATTCCCAGCCCCAGACAGAGCCCTCACCCCTACTCTTGCCCTGAACCCATCCCACATCCCAAACACCTCATCCCCAGTCCCAGCCAGAGCCCTCACCCCCCACACCCCAATCCTCTGCCCCAGCACTGAACCTGTCCCACACCCCAAACCTCCCATTCCCAGCCAGAGCCCTCACCCCTACTCTCGCCCCGAGCCCCTCTCACACTCAAAACCCCTCATCTGCAGCCATAATCCACAGTCCTAACCCCTGCACCCCATTCCTCTGCACCCTTCCTATCACCAAACTCCCTCCCAGAGCCTGCACCTCAATCCGCTGCCCCAGATTAGGGCCTGCACCCCAGACCTCTTCCCTCAAACTCCCAGAGCCTTGGGCAGGTGGGGAGCAAAGTTTGGGTGGGAGCGGGTTCTGGGCACCACCAAAATTTCTACAAGCCTGCCACCCCTGATCCTGCCCTGCAAACCTGAACTCCTAGCATTCTCAGGACACATGCTGATCCCTAGTGGCCACTGCTGATATCCAGCACCTCCCCTCTCTCTTAACCTGTGAGTCCCTCTCTGGATTGGAACTGGACTGGAACCAAGGCCATCTTGGAAACAACATTACCAGCCCAAGCAGTCAAAAATCATGAGTTAGACCCCACAAAATCACAGGCTCTACCGCCGCCACTTCATTCACTCTTCGGCGGTAATTCGGCAGCAGGCCCTTCCCTCCGAGAGGGACTGAGGGACCCGCTGCCGAATTGCCGCCGAAGACCCGGCCCTGGGAGGGCACAATTTTATATCCTTGCCTCAGATGCAAAAATACCTAGTTATGGCTCTGTCTAAGGACACTAGTAAAGTCAGACCTTCTTCTTTGAAGTTCATTTTTAACATGTTAAAGAATTCTTGGGTCTCTCTCTTTTCCTTAGGGAATATCTTCTTGATAAAGTCAAGGAAGGAAGTGACTCCACCAACAGCCATCACATGTAAAAGTGTAACTGTTCATTATAATGGCAAAGTGTCAAAGGAAAAAAAACAGTTTATTTCTAAACTATTGTGAGAAATTTTACTGTTCAAAGGAT
Organism: Gopherus flavomarginatus; assembly: GCF_025201925.1. NCBI lineage: Eukaryota > Metazoa > Chordata > Testudines > Testudinidae > Gopherus > Gopherus flavomarginatus. The sequence goes on from NC_066623.1 coordinate 68,203,983, forward strand.
TCTAAAGGAGCGGGGTATTCAAATCCCTTAAGTTTTTGAAAAAAGAATGAGAAGTCCTTGCGGCACCTTAGAGACTAACAAATTTATTTGGGCATAAGCTTTCATGGGCTAAAACCCACTTCATCAGATGCATGCAGTGGAAAATACAGTAGGAAGACACACACACACACACACACACACACACACACACAACATGAAAAGATGGGGGTTGCCATACCAACTCTACCAAGACTAATCAATTAAGGTGGGCTATTATCAGCAGGAGAAAAAAACTTTTTTAGTGATAATCAGGATGGCCCATTTCAAACAGTTGACAAGAAGGTGTGAGTAATAGTGGGGGAAAAATTAGCATGGGGAAATAGTTTAGTTCGTGTAATGACCCATCCACTCCCAGATTTTATTCAAGCCTAATTTAATGGTGTCCAATTTGCAAATTAATTCCAGTTCTGCAGTTTCTCGTTGGAATCTGTTTTTGAAGGTGTTTTTTTTTTTTTGGAAGAACTGCAACTTTTAGGTCTATAATTGAGTGTCCAGGGAGATTGAAGTGTTCTCCGTCTGTTATTTTATTGTTGTAATTCTTGACTTCTGATTTGTGTCTATTTATTCTGTTGGGTAGAGATTGTCCAGTTTGGCCAATATAAAGTTTAAGTTTTTGAGTTTTTCCCCTTAAGCTCCTTTGAAATTCCACCCAATATGTCTAGTTAAGAAATCCAGCTGAACTGCTATTGTGTCATAACTAACAGTCCCAGATTACTGATAAAATTGAGCACCATTTCTTGAAAAAAATACTAAAAACACTGAAACATAAAACCTTTAACTGCCCCTGTGTGTGAACAAGATAGAAATGCAGCAGTTTCACAAAGCTTGTATTTAAACTTTAGTTTAAATGCACTAAGGTCACTTGTAAATCAAGCTCTTCTGAAAATGTCAAACAGCCACAAGGATTGTTCTTAAATTGCAGTGGTAGAAGCATTTTTGCAGAATGTGACGACTGTATCTGCAAAACATGCCCTGTACCTAACAATAGTAAGTTAGAGTCCCACACAGTCACACTCTAGTAGAAAAAGGCTGTACTATATTTAGTGCAACAAACTTCTCATCAACAGAAAAGGTCAAGACACTATCCTTAAAGATGCACAGAAGTGATCAACAAGAGGAGTTGTTTTTTAATTCAAGTTAATTGCCAGCTAACATGTTAGTACACGTAGTCTGGACACTCCACATAAGTGTGTGGTTTACTCAAACTGAGCCCTAGGGTAAACCAAATGTGTTTGTATCCTGGAACAAATATTTGTGGAGCATCTCATTTAGCATGTAAACTCAGGTGAGCTAATACAATTGAACTGGCAGCTCAGTAAAAAAAAAAAGCTAGTGTAGACATACCCTACTCATGTTCGTAGTATATTTAATTGCAAATATGTTGCATTGACAGTAAATGTTCTAAAAATCCAATCAGTTGACACATTTAGTGTCCAAATCTTCCAAACAAGTAAAAGTTTTGTGGTGGAAAAAGTGGTTGGTGTGTCTCTTTGTCATCCCTGCTTCACAACTCTTCCACAGAGAGTGAAGTAATGGCAGAATCACTAAATTAATTTAAGGGTATGTATAATTTCCAGCTGATGTAGGCATACCCACGCTACTTTGGTTGAGCTAGTACACTAAATATAGCAGTGTAATTGTGGCTGTGTGGGCACCAGGATGGTCTAGCTCCTTGGAGTACAATCCTGTCTGAAACCATAGGAACTTAGTCATACAGAGCTGGTTGTGAAGGAACTGCAGTTGGTCTGAAACTGCCCTGTATACTCTCAGTACATGGCAAGAGGATAGCTGGAGCACATGCGTGGACCATGTGGGCACTGCTAGCAAGAAGTGTGGGGGGGAATGGTGGGATAGCTCAGTGGTTTAAGCATTGGTCTAATAGACCCAGGATTGTAAGTTCACTACTTAAGGGGGCCACTTAGGGATCTGGGGCAAAATCAGTACTTGGTCCTGCTAGTGAAGGCAGGGGACTGGACTCACTGATCTTTCAGGGTCCCTTCCAGTTCTATGAGATAGGTGTATCTCCATACATTTTTAAAGGCACAGGGGGCTTATGCACATTTGAAATGGAGTTCCCATAAAGACTGTCACTTGAACTGACAATGGGTGTCCTAGTGGTTATAGTCTCCCCTCAGCCTCAGGTAGACTTTCCAGGCACCCTTTCCATGTTCCTGGTTGCATGTGCGCACACACGCACACACCCCCCAACAGGCTTTGCATCAGGTATGTAGGCATGAAGGAGGCAGGCACCAGTGGAATAATAGAGATCATAATGTCTCACAGGTGAGGGATGGGAGATTAGTATGAGTGTGAGATAGTAGGCTGGGCATCAGTGAACACATTTATCCATGTGGGTGAGTGTGAACAGAGTGGGCAGAAACATGAGTGAGAATCTGAGAGGGAGACAGGGGGCAAGTGTGGGCGTGCACTAGAATGTGAGTGGGGGAAAATGAGAGAGGTGTACAATAGGCAGCAAGGGAATAGAGATTTAAAAAAGAAGAGGGGGAAAATATTGAGGCAAGCACAGGAGAAAAAAAGCAAAGGGAAGGAAGGAAGAAGGAAACTGAAAAGAAAGGGGAAGGAGGGAGAGAAAGAAAAGTTATATTAGGGAACAAAATGAGATTCCAATTTTTTCTCTCCTCTGTTGTATATGGTATGAAGGAACAGAAAAGAAAGAGGAGGAGGAGAAGCAGCAAGAGAGACAGAACAACTTAGTTTTATTAAATACTTTTCACTGCCAAAATGTTACAATAACAAAAAGACAAATGTCTGATTTACACATAAACAGTCTTTTGAGTGGCCCATAAAATTCTGGCTGCCACCTCTTTCAGATTCTCAGATCCTGTGTAGGATCACTCTCTGAATAGCATACACAAAAGGTTCTTAGACCCTAAGGGAGTCATAGCAAGCCATACAGAAGATACTGCCTGGACTACATCTGCATCTCCATCAAGCCTGGAGAGAAAGGGACAAGAGGAGGGTAGCTGGGGTTTATGAAGAGGAAGGAGAGCAATCTTAGAGGGGAGGCAAAGTCATTATGTCCTGATCTGGTAAAAATAAATTTCATAGGCTACTTTATATCTGCCAGTCCAGCCCTGGAGGAGGCAAAGTCAACTGATGTATCAGCTCTGACATAACTGTATTTTATCCAAAGGTGTTCTGTTGTGGTTCCTCTACTGTTTGTTTTCTTTGAAAATTTTTGCAGCACCCCCAAAATTTTTTAATGTTTTCTCCTACTGAATACTTAAAGTCACAATTGATTCCTTCATGGGACTTGGCTTCATGCCATTCCTGTTCCCTTACACCTACTACTAGAAAACATGGAAGAAAGAACTCCAATGAACAAGACTATATTAAAAGTTATGTGGACAACAATGTCCTACACATGCTTCAGCTATAAAAAGCTCTAGGTAATATACAAGAATGTCTCTTTCAGGACTGAATTAATCAGCTTGTTCATTATAATCAAGTGAAAGAACTTCTCTAAGAAACTCGGAGCACCGATTCTAACCCCATCACTGACCTCAGTTTAAACTAATAACTGATTGACAATTTGTTCTTATTTAAGATGATTCATGATGACATCTAGTGGCGCATTTGTGTAACAAAAGTGAAAGCTAGAGTGTAAGTTTACTTGATCACATTGCCTGTCAACTAAGGAAGATTTAGTGCACTTATCACTTCTGGTAAAGGATCAAAACTCAAACTGAGTCCTGTGAAAGGACATGGAAAGGCTACATCATGGGTATCAGACAGTCTAGAAAGCAGGAACGAGGGTTAAGGTGAGCACTCTGCAAGAAACAATTTTAAAATATTGTGTAATAAACTTTAGTGAAATAGCACTACATGCAATTTGTTAGCAATGATGTTTCTCTCAGACAAATGGAAATGAGCACGGGCAGTGCCGAGATGAAGTTTATAAGTAAGATAATCAGTGGTTGGGATGGGGAGCTGGAAGAGTTGTGCAACACATACATCTACACAAACTGGGAATTTCCCCGTTTTGGAGACTCCTCGGCTGAGCAGGTAATAGCCTCTGTACTTATCTGAGGTCAGGATCTGGCTGGGATCAAGTGTCCAAAGAACCTGTAGTAAAGCTAAGCTGCACAATGTACTGCACAGTATAACAATTCTGGCTGCACAATATTCTATGCTATGGCATCTGCCTGGGGCTGATGTACGGCACCTACATCCCCAAGAGACCACAAGACATCACTGTACAGAAGAGTTAGTGACCACCACCTGTAACAATGCAAACAGCTGAGGATTCTTCAGATCCTCCAGAGGAAACTTGCTTCTGCCTGATGGGATTCGTTATATTCAGCCAGAACTCTGTTTGAGGTCTGCCCATCTGTAGCTATGGTTTACAAACAGCTAGCTTGCTTCCAGGTACACAGTTGTTGATTGTCTCCAAGCTAAATCTGTTTTTAGTTTACAGACATGATTATTCAAATTTACAGAGTGCCCACAAAAACGTTTAGGGCCAAATTTTACTGTGATCCTCTCCCACAGACTTCAACAGGAGACAAATGTTTTATCTTAATATAAAATGTGGGAAGAAAGATTTTAGTGAACTATTCCCTGGGGGAAAAGTGGGGAGAGGGTTTTTGTCTTCTGTGCATAAAAGTGACAGGTAATGACCACAAAAGGACAGACAAAATGATGTAATTTATCTAAATAAAAACTAGCAAAGATTAGTTTGAAAAAGTATCCAGAAGTCTGGACGGTTATCCAAACTTTGTTTATCTACATTCTTTGTTCTGGAAGTCTAATGAGATCAGGTTGTGGTGTTTAATACCCAGAATTTCCAGTTTTAGGTTAGGTTAGACATAAATATTTTTTTCTGCAGTGTTTTAGCAGATATGAATGAATTAATAGTTTACATTTGTAAGCAGGTTCTGAATAAATGCTTCCCTGGCAGCTAGCTGGGAGGGGGAGAGACTTGGATGTGTTTATGTAAATACAGTTTGCTCTTGCTCTGCTTATATTCAGCAAAAAGTGATCAACTTTGGCTGTTGTTAGGTAAAAATCACCTTAGTACTGAATGCAGGGGTAGTGAAATATGGTTACCAATGCTGTAATTATTGTAGGAAAACAGGACTCTGTTAACCTGTCCCAAAGGACTGTGCTTAACCAGTCACCCTCACTTGAAAGAACCTCATTAAGGGCACATCTACACTGGCAAATTTACAGCACTACTCAAAAAGTACCAAAGGAAAACTGCTGTTGTGTGTTCACACTGACAGCTGCCTGCGAAATAGCATATTTGCACTTGCGGTGCTATTTGAAGTGGTGCACTCTTGGTAGCTATCTCACAGAGCACCTCTTTTGCTTTTCCTGCTAAGACTTGTGGGAAGGTAGAAGGTGTCATGGGGCATTCTGGGTCCTGTGCCAATCCCTCGTGATGCATTGCTTCACATCCTAGCAATCCCTGTGCTTCTGTCCATATTTGGTGCCATCTTTCAACAGTTTGTGTACTATGTGCCCTACCCTGCCTCTTTCTGGCTGCAGGACTTGATCACAAGCTGTTGACCAGAATGCTGCTTGCACTGACCAACACATCATGAATGGCAGTGGAGTTATTCCTTAAACTACAAAGGCAAGAGGAGTGCTACATTGATCTCGACACACATAGTAGCTATGACACGAGAATGCTTGTAGCATTCACAGATGTGCTGACAACAATGGAATGAGCACTGAGTGGTTGGGAGCACACCGTGATGCACATCTGGGATGATGTGCAGTGGCTGCAGAACTTTCGCATGAGGAAAGCCACATTCATGGGACTGTATGATGAGCTCACCCCAGCCCTGAGGTGCAAGAACACGAGAATGAAAGCTGCCCATCACTGGAGAAGTACGTGGCAATTGCACTGTGGAAGTTCACTACTCCAGTCTGCAACCGATCGGTTGCTACCCAGTTCAGAGTGGGAGTTGTGTTGATGGAAGTGTGCAGGGCCATTAATCACATCCTGCTCCAAAAGACCGTGACTCTGAGCTACGTGTGTGAGATTGTGGATGGCTTTGCACAAATGGGCTTCCCTAACTGTGGCGGGGCGATAGATGGCAAGCACATTCCAATTCTGGCACCAGGCCACCTAATCACAAGGGGTACATTGAGTACATTAATCACAAGGGGTATTTCTCAATGGTTCTCCAGGCATTTGTGGATCACTGTGGGTGTTTCACAGACATTAACGCAGGCTGGTCCAGAAAGGTGTATGATTCATGCATCTTTTGGAACACTGGCCTGTTCAAGAAGCTACAAGCAGGGACTTTCTTCCCGGACCAGAAGATCACCACTGGGGAAGTCAAAATGCCCATTGTGATCCTGGGAGACCTCGCCTACTCCTTAATGCCATGACTTATGAAGCCATACATGAGGCAACTTGACAGCAGCAAGGAGTGGTTCAACAACAGGCTGAGCAAATGCAGAATGACTGTGGAGTGTGCATTTGGCTGTTTAAAAGCCCTCTGGTGATGGTGGTATGGGAAGCTGGATATGGTCTATGACAATATCCCTATGCTTATAGCTGCGTGCTGTACACTCCATAATATTGTGAAGGGAAGGGTGAAAGCTTCACTCGGGGCTGGACTGCAGAGGGTCAGCACCTGAAGGCTGAGTTTGAACAGCTAGAGACCAAGGCTATTAGAGGGGCACAGTGCGGGGACATAAGGCTTTGAGACAGCAATTTGAATCTGAAAGCCACCAATATTTGTTGTTAGCTCAGGCTTGCAGTGCTTGTAATGCTAGGAAGTGATTGATGCACAAGATGCAAGAAGGGGCCTTAACATATTTGTATGTTGCTTCGCAGGGCTCTTTTTGCTTTCACTTAATAGAATAAAGATGTCTTTCAATAAAATAATTGTTTCAAAGCAAACCACCAGCGGAGATAGTCAAATGAAAAAAAATCAGCAGCAGGGCGGGGGTGGGGGAATGAAAGTTCTCAAGAGGAGTCGTCGTCCCAGGACGGCTACAGCGTTGTGTATGTCCAGGGATCATATCCATCCTTCTCCTTTGGAGTACAATGCAGCAGGTGCTGTACTTCAGCAGGGCCAAACTGCATATGTATGGGTGTTGAATGCAGTGGGTATTGGGATTCCACACTGCTGGACTGTGAGGAGGGAAAAGTGTGCTGTGGGGGGACTCACGAGAAAGAGTTTTGCAACAGCGGCTACAGGAGAAGGCGGGGGCAGAGTTGCTCTGTTTGAAGAGCTAGTATCGCCTGGGGCGTGTCCACTTGGTGCTCCATAACTGTTAAGAGCCGTTCTATGGTTTCTTTCTGGTGTGCTGTGTTCTCCTTTCATTCCCTCTTCTCACTGTCCTGCCACTCCTTCAGTTCCTTTTTCTCGGCAGCAGAGTGCATCATAACCTCATGCATAAAGTCCTCCTTAGATTTTCTTGGACGCTTCCTAATTCTTCGCAACCATTCTGCCACCGATAACAAAGGGGGAGGCTGTGCTCCCAAGGTCATCTCTGTGAAGTTTAAATGCAACATTTTACAGAAGCAGTATTATTTGCAACACAGACAACACTGTTCCAGTGCTTTAAAACACAGCCAGTACTCACACACCTGTCACTAACTGGCTGACCCCAGGCAAGCACACATAAGCCACAAGACCCCCAAAATGGTGAGTAACCACAGGGCAGGGTAAATAACTCTTCCCAGACCATGCTGTGCACTGGGCACATGGCTCTTGGGTACAGCCAGCACTGTAGGGTGGGCCTGATGATCATTCCTGTCCCCATACTTTCCACAGGATGTGATCATTATAGAAGATCTCATTGCTGAGGATGAGCAGGGAACCAAGGAAGGGTCTTCTCCAAGCTTTCGGCTTCTGCCCTGGTCCCTCTGCAGCAATGGTTCTCCCCCTCCCTCCACCCCCTTGCGATGGCACAGTGGCATGGGAAAGTTACCATTAATGGGGCAAGAAACAAAGCACCTCTGCTGAGGAACTTGTAGGAGCAGATTACCAAATATCTCCACAAGAGTTTCCTGAAGATCTCTGAGGGAGATTCCCGTGAAGTGAGGGAGTGTATCAACAGCCTGTTCCGCCACTCAAACTAGGCATGAGGTGGGTGTGATGGAGCCCCCCCAAAAGGCTTTATGGAATATGCTTATGATTGTGTATGTGACATATGAATATGTTTTAGGCTACATATGTCATGTAACATATCTATGCAAAGGTTATGATCTACTGAATGTATTCATCCCATTTGTATGTGTGTATCATTTTTGTACTTGAAGTTATGAATATTGGTTGTATACTTGCTTGATTTCTAAGTAAGCTTGGTAAGGCATTTGGTCAGCTTCTTTAGAAAGGAATTTGCAAAGTTAAGTGCTTCTTGACTGGGCACTTAAGGAACAATGAATCTTGGAATGCTCCAATCCACATATGAAGTCTACCTGAGGACGTACAAGGAAGCATGTGAACCATGGCTGCTACCCTGTAAGTTCTGAGTCATGCCTGGACATGTGACATGCCCCTGTGACTCCAAAACTCCATCTTGGAGCTGGATTTTGCATGGGGGGGGGGGTCTCCACCCACAAGAGATAGTCTATTTAACCCCTTTCTAAGAGAAATGGAGGAACTGAGTCTCTGTTTAGATTGCAAGCTCCTTAGGGCAGGGATTTCTTTTTTCTCTGTGGGTTTGTACATCATCTAGCACAACAAAGGAGTTCTGGTCAATGATTGGATTTCCCAGACCCTACCACAAATACAAATAAATAACAATATTTCCATTCCTACCATGGGCCTCCACTGAGACTGCCAACAGGAGTGTCAATGCATGCCAATGTAAGGGTGTAATTGTTAAAAGGACAACTGTCCACTAGAAACTAGACTGAGACCAGCACATTCGTTTCATATAAGCCAACAAGGAACCACTAGGTAGTAACAACATTCAGTCATTACACATTTTTTCTAATAATCAGCTAACTCTTTCTAAAGTCAATTAGGGTTCCAGTTTAGGTATTAATGTATTCAAGACATTGCAATCTTTTGATGAATATGATCTTTAACCTCTTCTTATCTGTAACATTTTTCTATTTAGAAAATATCAATTATACACAAATGTGTGAGTGACACTGGCTAAACTCACTGGTGAAGGTTAAACAGCCTAACTGTGCTTTGTATTGAGCAAGTTTGGTCAGATTGTTCCACCGCCTCAACATTATTTAAATAAAGATTTCTGAATATAATTGTAAAGGTGAGGTGCTTCACCTCCTGTCATATTTTGCCTACTTCTTCATGTTACTCTAGTTATGAAGTCATGAGCCTCTGTAACCTGCAGCTTGTGCAAATACATGTTATTTTTGGTAAGGCATGCAAATAAAATTGGGCAATGCATCATCATTTATTCTGGCAAATAAGAAGCTCGAGTTACACTGCACAAATATTTGTCCAGGGATCTGTGTGAGAAATAATTAAATGACACTGTACTCATAAAGCTTATGGAAAGGTTTGAAGAGTAAACAAAAGCAGAATGAAAATACTGTTTTATAACGAATGCATCAGAAAAGGATTGTATTAGAAGAGTGAATCTTGAAAGGTTCAGAATGTCTAATTGGAGAAGCATACTGGCAGGTTCAGACCCCTCTAGGAAACTTATTTGAACTTGAATCTTTGAAATTTCCTTCCTTTTTCTCCGCACAAAAACTCCCTTCTCTAACACAGTTGGGCTAATCATGAAATACTTACGCTCAGAACATTTTTAAACTCCTCTTCGCAAAAAGAGGTCCCAGTTGTGCAATGAGTTCCATACAGGTAGACCTTTATGTCCATGTAGAATCCCACCGAAGTTTGGAAATCTGCCAAGGGTTCTCTGCCAATTTTCACAGTGCAGGATTGGGATCATTTCCCCCCCCCCCCCCCCAAAACAGAATCAGTGCTGGAATAGACCAGGTGGATGTACACGTTTATACATATCAAAGGGCCATACCTTGGTAGAGTCATCTGCAATAAAATAGGCCTAGCACACTAAATTCTTATGGTTTGAAAACTTGACTTTAACTTAAATGAACTAGGTTCATGTTTTGCTTACAAAAGACTAAGTAAAACAAAAAAGAGTAGGGAGATCAGAGAAGAAAAGATCCAATGAAAAATTAAACATGGGGGAGGTCAGTCCCCTCAAAACTCTTTTGCAAATTAGTGACTGTTTCACTAAACTGTTCATGTCAAAACTCAGAGCGTATTCAAGATAATCTGCCACACTGTCCCTCTCAGATCTCCTAGAATAGACCTTTGAAACCAGTGGGGAGGGCACATCTGAATTTCTTGGGGGACAGAATAAACCTTCCAATGGTTCAGTGTTTATGGTAGAAGTGGTGGAGCCAAGGGCAGGTCACAGAGCCACTTATTCAGGTTTGTCCCAGCTGCCCCAATGTCATGACAGCTCTGGAGCACAGAGCCATAATGCCACTCAGGACAGCAGGGGTGGCTAAGCCAAATCCAGGGAGAATCTGCCACCCCAGGCAGTTAATTCTTGAAAACTGTGGGACTACTTCATTCATTCCTATATGGTACTAACTCAGGCTAAAACTCAAGAAACACAACTCATCATCTGCTAACACAACCACTCTGTAGCGTGGACACAAGCTGGTACTACTCAAGTACCATTAATCCTCCAATGACTTCCCACAATTCCCCATGTGTGCAGGAACAAGAGGCAAATCCTCCCACAATTCACTGGGAAAGAATTCATAGAATGGCTCAGCTCACTACGAACTATGGGATGTGCCCCAGAAGTCTTAGCCCCACACACTAGGGGAGTGTAGCCCCAATGTGGACACAGCAACTCAAGTGTTATTTTGTAGTGTGGCCATTCTCATTTGACTTAGGCTAACTCGAGATGTAGTGTAGAGCACTTGAGTTAACACTGCAATGATGACATATCCTTCTTGCCAACTATGATAACGATGATAAAGGACTTCACACAATGTAAAAACCATGTCCTACTTTCAGTGCTTCATAGTCAACCATCGTGCAACGTATTAAAGTTGATTGGAAATGCACATGTAAAACACATATACTAAGGAGCTCAGAGAGAACTTATTTTTAGAGCAGAAAAGTAAGACTAACAAAACAACTGGAGATAATCACTTCTTGATCACAACTATAACATAAATGTGCCATTTTTCAGTGGTGGGATGCTTATCTCTTTTCAACAGTGTGTTTCTAACTTTTTCTGTACAGTGTCATTTGATCAAGAATGGAAAATATTAGTCACAAAACTGATCCCATCAGAGAATACCTAAAGGATTTCAATACAGTAAAATACTTTTCAGTTCATCATTACAGAGGTCACAATAGTGTCAGAATACATAGCCTGTTTTTATCAGTGGTGCATCAAGAGCCCAATGGAACTTTTTTTTTTTTCATATTAACCACACAAACAGTTTGCATATATATTTGCACGAAAGGAGTCAGACAACAGCACACACAGTGTGGATACAACCAGAGTGTGACAAGACTTTTTACTTTAAAAGAAAATAAAGAAAAGCACTCAGGATGGAATTTGGAAACTTGACCCCCTCGCCAAGTGCTACTACTAAATGAAACATTAAAAAGAGGGGACAATCCAAGAAAAAAAATTGTAAGTATAAGATTATGCATGACTCATTTCAGAATTTAAATTGAATTAGAGTATTTTCTTCAGCATACACAGGGAATGTAGAGATAAAGGCATAGCCTTTCTGTCTAGGATATACTTCCCACATGCACTTGTAAGGTCAGCCTTAGAATGGCAACTGCACCTGTTTTCTAAATATGTGCAATGTGTAGATAAATGTATACCTATGTGAATCTACTGCATTAAATTCTCAGTATATTAAGATCAACAGAACTCTATGCAATAAAGTGAAAAGAGGTTAGAATACAATCAACTAAAACTTTTATCATAAAGTTTCTATATGGAGACTTCACTGTACAGTCAAAATAGCTGCATATTAAAAAAAAGGAAATAGCTTCTTTACAACCTAACATGGCATAATCTTTTCAGGTTGAAATAAAGATAATGTATGTTACAGTTTCATTCAAAATAAAGGCTTTGCTCTTTGATCTATCAAAACATTTTTCTATTTCACAGGATATTCTCTCATTATAGATAATTGTAATTACAGTCATCCCAGACTTGTATCGTTTAACAAATTACTCATATCCTTTCCATCTGTGAATAATTTTAGATCTTAGATTCATTTACTATCAGAAGTGTGGTTAATTCTCAGAATGTGTGTGACTACTTCATTCATTCATATATTGTACTAACTCAGCTAGGGTCCTGTGATTTGTCTTTTGGGTGATGAAATCTGCTGGAAATGCACAATCCTACATGCTAAGATACTTTTCATGAGCTTATGTGGAAAAGCTTCATAATAAACCAAGGAACAGATTTGGGTAATTTGCACACAACTCCTCTGAACTAAATCCACAAGTGGTGTAAGTGAGTATAGCTCCATTGACTTCAATAAAACTATGCTGATTTATACCAGCTGAAGACTGGCGCCTTTGATAACAGTTACATTTGTGTAAATTTTCAACAGTATACAATACCCTTGGGCTAGTCCAGAACAAAACAAAAACGTATACCAGCGTGTATGTCTCTCTCTGCAGGTCCATACGTGGGGCAGGGCTATGAAGGAAAAGGGAAAGCTGATGAAGAACTGTGTAAATACTCAAGACTCTTGTGATTTAGCACATTTCTGTCATCACATTAATCCAAGATAGCATATTTCATTAATCTTATCCTTAGCTTTAGAAGTGCATTCCAGCATTTTAAAAGCATTATCAAAGAAATGTTCATATTGTTTCTGAATGTAATTCTATAAACTGACTTGTGTGTTGATACGGTAGCTGAAAACCTACAAGTGAAATTTATTATGAACAGTAATAGTGTTGGGCTCAGATAGGGAATGAAAGTATTAGGATTAAATTTGATCACATACTCTTTAATTATTGGAGATAAGCAGTGCAGGTGAGCTAAGGAGCAGAATGTCAGGGTGAGCAGTCTAGGGACTCTATTTGTAAAAACCTTACTGAATGAGAAGCAAGATCTACAAATGCTGATTCATAAAAACCCAGAGCCACCTCCTGAATAGTGCTAAGCCCAGCTGCTAATTTTGGGGACCGAATGTTTCACAGGATGAGGCCCACCACAGACTCTCATATGACATAACACCCAGACAGCCACACTTCTGCAAAACTAAACAGTTGGAACTGCATGAGAAATGCAAACACAGTACCAAGTGGGATAAACCGTTCTTTACTATCAGAGGGGTAGCCGTGCTAGTCTGGATCTGTAAAAGCAGCACTTCGTCCGATGCATGTATTCACCCACGAAAGCTCATGCTCCAATACGTCTGTTAGTCTACAAGGTGCCACAGGACTCTTTGCTGCTTTTACATTCTTTACTAAAAATACAAAATTCCAAACTCTGTAAAAAACTTATTGAGAGAGAGCGTGAAAACAAGAGATTTTTTTTTTTATTATTCAGCACATAACATTAAAAATATTAAAGTTAAATCCAAAAACCAATCCTGGCCAAGTGGAAACAAGAAACAGAAAGAAGTTTCCATAATTCAAAAAGAGCAAAATATTTAGGAAAAAAGGTGTTTTTTCAAACAGTCTCACAATTGACAACGTAGGGTAAAATTCTGTCCTCATGAACTCAAAGGAGTTTTGTTTTTAGTCTCAGAAAGGCCAATTGCTGAGCATGATAGAGACTGAATTACTTAGAAGTGACCTCTCCAGGACAGATCGGAGGCATATGGTAGGAGCGGTGTGGGAAACACTACACACAGATGCCCATGGCGTGCTCATTCTATGGACAAAAAACCTCAAGTGAGACACAATTACCATGAGTACTAAAATACAGTGATGTAAAAGAAAGCAATAAATCAATAAAATTGCAAAACTTTACTGCCTCACACTTGTTTAGCCATTTGCACTTATGAACAGAGGGAGCACATGCTACCAAATCACAATGTGCACACAGGTATATATTGCTACATAAGCTGCTAAATACCAAATAACCAGACTACATAATGGAAGCTTTCAAGGAATGACTTACCTTCTAGATTTGCTCTGAGTACAGCCATGGGCAGCCTGCCCTCAGTGTAACTCCACTGGTCAACAGGCTAGCACCAGATTCTGGTATGGTGTACATTGGTGTACTGTAATGCTCTGCTCAGGTAAATGAAGTCACACTGCAATTTAGGACAGCAGCAGCAGTGACCCCTAATATAGACAGCTGAAGCCACTGTTTGCACCAGTGGATCGTTCCTTGATTGAAACTAGCATAAGATGCACCAGAGTAAATCATAGTTTACTGCAGAATACCCTGTCTACATTATGAGTTGCACCAGCGCAGCTACCCAAATTGTTAGCACCAATGGCTGAAACTCACGCAAATCCTCAGTGCAGACAAGGCTTCAGGGGGAAAAGATCAAATTCAGCTGAAACTATGGAATTCATATCATAGTGCTACAAAAAGTACATTGTATTTCTTTGCCTGTTATCAGACGATTCAAATATCTGTAAAGGAAGAACAGAGAACAACAGAGTCCTGCTTTCATGAGCTACAAAGGTGTAGTTAAGCTCTAGGCCACAATATTTGTTAAAAGTGTTTATCTTTGCTGACATATGTTCTCTAGTTAGAATAAAACAGTCTCCTTTTACAATGGAGTTTTCCATATAGCAACTAAAGAAAAAATATTTGTTATTGACTCCTGCTTTAAAGAAGAATTCAGCAATGTAGACTACCTTATATTTTAAAATAAAGCCATCTAGTTATGCAAGAGTTCCACTCCAATGATCCAAAGTACAAATGTATTTCAATATGAACATTTTTATTACAGCACAGATAAAGGCTATAGCTAAGTATTTCAAAAATGGAGGCCTGAAGGTTCTAAATCTTGGCTTGTTCTTTTTTAAAGTGTAAAGCACCCAGCAACTCCCCCTGATGTCTGCTTTAAATTTCAGTGGGCGTTTCTGTTGAGTCAATTATTTGAGTTTTGCTTGTGGGCAATGTTTGGAGCATATATTACACACAGGGAACTATGCAAAGCCATAGAGCTAAGAGAATTTGAGCAGCCATCTCAAGGATACTGGCATGGATTCTCTTCGGGTTTGGTGGATAAGGCCTCATATAGTATTATAAGTCAGAGTTGTCATGGTGCTTTTCAAGTAGGCATTTTAATATCTGGTAGAAAACCTAATGAGCTAGTGTCTCAGATGGTCTAAACTGATGATGATCCATTGATTTAAGACTCTAAGGTATGGCCCAATTATAAGAAAGGTGAGTTTAAGGATTCCACAGTTCAGAATGTCCTCTGGGGCAGTGAAACTCTGCACATCCTTATTTTGTGTTCCAATATAAAAGCATAATCTAGCCCGAGGACAGATGTAGGCCAATCAAGCCCTAACCTGAACCAAATTATAGATTTAAATTACTAGACTGAAAAGAGATCTCTTTGATTATTGGTGGGGACTATGATGTAGTAATCTAATTCTAGACTGATATACACAGAAACTCATTTTAAAGAAAGACCCATCCCATAAACAACATTATACGTAAGCTTATTGAAGAATTTGGCCTTCAGAACATGTAGCATTGCTTAGAGGAGGAGGAGTTGGACAAATAAAAAAATAGAAATAAAAAAAGAGAAGATCACTTTCTTCAGTTCATAAATAATTTTCTAGGATAGATATTTCCTTAATTTCCTCATCACTACATAGTACCCATAGTTTCTGACAGGATCCATATGTCAGAATAAGTTTACCAAGTCTGATCCATAATTTGGATTAATATTGATTTAGCATGTCCCAGACATTTATCTTGGAGATTCAATAATACACTCACAAACTCGAAGTTATTCAGTTTATATCAAAGTCTTACATCAAAGTTCTCACATACAAGACCCAAAAGCTACTGAAGCCAGTGGAGAGATTCCCACTGATTTCAATGTACTTTGAGTCAGGCCCAAAATCTCCAAAACCTCTCCAGGCATATTTATAGGGTGTCCCTCAAAACATTTTGAGAGAAGGAATAATTTACTGTTCAACAAAAGCAAATGAAAAACATAAAACCCTGAGAAAAGATTAAAGGAAAAGCCAAATTTAGGGATATCATTACAGTTGATTGTACTGAGACGGAAGCTTTTCTAGAGTCACGTATCTTAGACTGTGGAGTTATGGAGGTCTCATTTTATAAGAGAGAAATTGTTATGTTCATGTTTTTCTAAAAAAGCACCAAAGGAACAAGTCTTTTACAAATTCAATAATTTAATCTGTTTCAATTAGGCCCTTGAAAGACTGTTTTGAATGTTTGTTAATTATTCTTTTCTTTAATGCTTAAGAGCCAGGGGGCAACTCTCCATTGAGATGAGTCGAGATGACCCATTCCTGTCAAAGATTTTCATAAATACAGTTGGTGAACTTAAACAGTTCATCCCGGTTTTAGAGGCCTGACCAATTCCAGTTATATTCCCTATATGTAAATATACCGTTGGAACTGGTCAGACCTCTAAAATCAGAGTGAACTTTAAGTGCACCTGCTGTATTATATCAGGTTACAAAACTCACATGTTTTCTTTATTTAGGAGAATGAGCCCAAATATTTGTTGTCTTTGTAAACTATTCAGAGAAGATGAAAATGAGATCACATCTAAGTAAGTATTACTATAATTCTGCAGTCACATAATCCTACAAGAGATGAAGGGATTTAGCCTCCTGACTGAAAGAGTCAATAGGGCTAACAATACAATTTAATGCTGAATACTTACCTGTGCATGTTGTCCTCATGGATGCACATACATTGATCACCTGTTATTCATGCTGTTGCTTCACAGTAGAACAATTTCAATATATTTGCATTGTCTTACGCTATGAGTAACTGGATTGTTTTAATTTGAGCTGTTCAGGCATAGACATCTTGGTCCAAGTTCACCCCTGGTGTAACCACTGAAGTCAATGGAGCTATACCTGGGATGAATTTAAAACAGGATGTTTTGGGTTTGTTTTTGTTTGTGGTTTTTTTTGTTTTGTTTTTTAAAATTCAATCCCACTGCCAGATGTTGAAAATTTGTGCCTTATGCTACCATTTGTCTCAGCTGGACAGGTTCTCCAGCCAATTTATGTTTCCCACGATGCCATAGATTCCTATGTACACTACAACCGCTCAGCAAGAGAGGAGATTGTGGTGCTTCAGAACCAGGGAGCCCAGCCCATAGAAGAGAACTGGGGCATGAGGCAACCAAACTACAGCTCACATGAAGTACCACAATGGCATTTCCAAATTGAAATCTTTCAGCCCCATTTCCAGTAAAGTCAAGTTTTTCTGTGTGGAAAAAAAACAAACACCAACCAGCTCTCTTTAGCACTTTGCAAGATGGTGGGAGACAAATGGATTTTAAAAGTGTACAAACAACATGAGAACCCAAAACAACCTCACTAAGCCAATAGTCTCATTACTAGTAGTAGTATTTATTCTTTTTACTACAGTAGCACATAGAAGCAACAAGCAAGACTGTTTGTATAGTGTCTTACACAATGGTGTCTCACAGTGAGAGATTGTAGGCTCATTGCTTCTAAATACAAAAAAAAACCAGAAAAAGGTTGGAAGGGAAAACAAATCAAGTGACTTGCTTGAATTCACACAGCTGGTCATGGCAGAGCGGGAAATAGAAGCCATGTCTCCTGACTCCCAGTCCCGGGCTTTCTGCAGTGGACAATGGTCCCTTAAGTACTTTGTCTTTTCTAGTTGTGCAGTACACATTGGATAGTGGAGACATAACCAGTTCTTCACCCTCTCCATAAGGATTCTCACTACAGCAGATCCTACTGATACAACTACTGTGACTAGGTGGGGTTATAGTCAGAAAAGTGGGGAATGAACATCTTAATAGTCCATCCTCATTTTCCCCTCAATGACTTCCTCAGTTTACAGTAAAACACCATCTTCCCTAAGTGTAAACTCACCCATGGAGAGTAACTAAAAACAGGCTGTGTTTGTTCTGCTTTGCAGATTAAACACTAGAGGCAAATATTCAGAAATGGAAATAAAATGGCAGTTTTGATGGTGCTCAGGGAGACAGACAAGAACGTCACTTATTCTGTATGAGTGATAATGCTGACAACACTAAAAATGTGTCTGTCTGTAACAGCAGATATGACTCAGAAGCAGCTCTATCAACAAATAAGCATTCACAGGAACAAGTATTTATGTAAAGAGGAGGTCAGTTAGGCATGAGAAAAGCCCTACTTGAACAAGAACCAACTGTGTGACCAGAAATTACGAAAGAACTAAGACCAAAGTTTGATGGTTGCAAAATTTCTACCAAAAATAGGAGTTAAATCTATCTAAAATGTGCTGAGTAACTGACATTCATTTTTCTTCCCAGAAAAGAAGATTCGCTTGTTATAACAAACAGTAAGACATGGGTCCTTTCTAGAATTAGATCAAAACAAATCTAAGAAATCACCACAAATTAGACTACAAAACCAGCAAACAGCTGCTGTGCAGAGCAGACTTACAAATTAATCCCACTAGTACCTACTATCCACAAACCAATACTGCTTTTAATCAAATATGGATTATTCTTGAACTTTACTGTAATTAAGTGGCTTTAGTTAGGATTCAGTAACTGATGCCAAAATGGAAGGATCAAGGGAGAATGAAAACTCCCTCTCCAGTTTGATTAGAGCCTAATGAACTACAATGCACTTTTTCTCCAATCTCTTACATGGACATGGACAAGGACATGAACATTTAGCATAGGCATTTCTTTCAAGTTACCAGTGGTAAGATACTAAAAATTATAAGACCCGGAGACAAAGGTGGTGTATATAAAGTTATGCTGATTTACACCAGTGCAGAATCTGGTCCTTAGAAGTTTATTTTTCTTCAAGATGTTTAGTTCTCTCTGATCCCTCAGTCTTCCACAGAACTGAGAATTAAGAGAACAAATGGAAGACTCCTAAAACCCAGGAAATTGCCACGTAAGGACAACAAGCATAGAAGAAAAACAATCCATTGTTAGCCACCTCTAAGAATCCTCTTGATTAGTAATACTGTGATTAATTTTAAATTACAAACAAGTAGGTAATTAAATGGATTTAGTGTCTTTTGCAGTCAAGATTCTATTAGTGTTTCCATCATTCATCAGCTACAGCAGAACCTCTGGGTTACGAGCACAAGAGTTATGAACTGACCATCAACCACACACCTCATTTGAAACTGGAAGCATGCAATCAGGCAGCAGCAGAGAGAAAAGCAATACAATACAGAACTGTGTTAAATGTAAATTACTAAAAAAATAAACAGAAAGTTTTAAAAAAATTGACAAGGTAAGGAAACTGTTTCATTTAAATTAAGATGGTTAAAATCAGCATTGTTATTCTCCATAGTAAAGTTTCAAAGCTGTGTTAAGTCAATGTTCAGTTGTAAACTTTTGAAATAACCACCACAGCATTTTGTTCAGAGTTATGAACAATCTCCATTCCCAAGGTGTTCATAATACTGAGGTTCTACTGTATAATGTTCAGAGCTCAACCTCTCAGCTGATGATAAATGTAGGTGGTGTTAGTTGAGAAGAAAAAAGGTTTTACATTTTTTATCATACTCAGTCCCAAGGGACTTTAATAATAGTACCTAACATTGCAGTGGCACCTAAAGTCCTGAACCACAGCAGGGTCTCTAGGCACAAAGCAACCCTACATGATCACCCCTGCCTCAAAGAGCTGACTATTGGAACTGTTAATGCTTTCTTTATTCTTCTCCCATTCTGAAGTACTGTACTGCACTGCCTTCACACACAATTTCCATTGACTTCAAAGGGAGTTGTATGCGTTTAATTTAGTGCAGAACTGGGTCCAGTTATTGAAAGTTCTCTTTTCTTCAAAACTGCAAGCACGAGATCTGAGACATCCAAAAAATGAACTTGCAGAGAGCAAAATGCATATAGATTCATTGAATTATGAAATTTAGCTTTATTTTTAAGCCTAGCATTAGCCATGCAGTTAACTACAACTCTAATCCCACAATAACCTTTCCTCCTTTTGCAAAGAGTGTCATTGGAAGAAGTGCTACAGTGGTCCCAATCTTTTGAAAAGCTGATGACTACTAAATGTAAGTAGTTGTATGTATGTACTCCAGCAGAGTTATTTAACAGCAGCTATCTAACTTTTTTAGAAATGTGTGGATAGGGAAAGCTTATGTGATACATTGGTATATCTCCATGTACTGTGTTTTATGGTTACTGACTTCCATTAAAGAGGAAAGCAAATGAAAAATGTTAATGCCATATCAATCACCACAAATACCCTCGATGCCCATTGCAATATAGTTAATCACTATGAATCCTTCTGAGAGATAAGTTAGGTGAGGTAATATCTTTTATTGGGCCAATTTCTGTTGAGGAAGGGACATGTTTTTGAGCTTCACCAAGCTCTTCCTTGTCTGGGGAATTAAATACAAACTGGGACAGACCATTAAGCATAAGGGATTCACACATGCTGTAGGAGACTACTTAAAATGAAGTGGGCCATTAAGGGTTTAGCAGGCAGTAGCGTGTGTTACAAATTGTTGCAATAAATCATAAATCCAGCATTTATGTCAAGTCATTGGTTTAAATGTTCAGCAAAGTTATGAATTTATGTTTCTAGGCTCATCTTTTAAAGGTGTTTCATAGGTTTCCTTTGACGATGAGGACTGAGAGGTCAGACATGAAGTGATCACTTTGTAAAAAGTGTTCACTCATGGGTCATTTTTATCTTATTTTTTGTGACGGTTCATTCAAGAGCATAGTGATTGTCTGGTTTCACCCCCATAGTTGTTTTGTAGCATCTGATTTGCTAGCTGAGGCCTGGGTTGATACAGGCATGTGATATAGGAGTCATGAATCTTGAAAGGTGTGTTCTGGGGAGTATTGATCATTGTGGAAGTGGAGATATGTCTGCAGGTTTCCACTTGTTATTATGGCAGGATCTGATGCCATTTTGACTTGGTGTGTCCTAGTCTGTGGGAAGCTAGGTGAGGTTGGGATGTTGTTTTAAGGCCAAAAGAGGGGGTTTGGGAAAGATTTCTTTCAAGATGTGGTCATCTCAAGTCAGGGTTGTAGTTTGATGACACCCCATGTGGGTTCCAGTGTGGGGTGGTAGGTGAAAACTAGGGGTATATGTTCAGTGGGCTTTTTACCCCCCCCCCCGTGTATTGAAGCAGGTTCTCCCAAGTTATTTGGGTGACCCGTTCCATGATGTGATCTAATTTTCTGGTGGCATGTCCTTGTTTGGTGAAGGCATTTGAGAACATATCGCAGAGTTTCTCCTCAGAGAAAATTCTGTGGTACCAGTGCCTGGCTGTAGATACCAGACTTCATGCTGTGTTCAGGGTGGCTGCTGGATCCAGAAGTTTCTTGTACATAGTCATCTGTAGGGCTCATCATAGTGTCCAGGAAGTTGATGCTAGCATGGGAATGTTCAAGAGAGTTTGATGGTTGGGCAGTGGTGCTTGAAGTTCTGGAGGAAATCTCTGAGTAATTTTGGGCCATCTGTCAAAAGGATGAAAATATTGTTGATGTCCTCATTCTCAAAGGAAACCTGCACAATGGACAAACTTGGGAACTTAAATTCATAACTCTACTGAACACTAAAAATCATGGACTTAAACAGAGACATTAAACAGAAGTTACTAGATCACAGGACTTGGTTCTCATGGGAGACTTCAATCACCCTGATATCTGCTGGGAGAGCAATATAGCAGTACACAAACAATCCAGAAAGTTTTTGAAAAAGTGCAGGGGACAATTCCCTAGTGCAAGTGCTGGAGGAACCAACTAGGGGCAGAGCTCTTCTTGACCTGCAGCTCACAAACTGGAAAGAATTAGTAGGAGAGGCAAAAGTGGATGGGAACCTGGGAGGCAGTGATGATGAGAGGGTCGAGTTCAGGATCCTGACATAAGGAAGAAAGGAGAGCAGAAGAATACAGACCCTGGACTTCAGAAAAGCAGACTGACTCCTTCGGGGAACTGATGGGCGGGATCCTCTGGGAGAATAACATGAGGAGGAAAGGAGTGCAGGAGAGCTGGCTGTATTTTAAAGAATCCTTATTGAGGTTGTAGGAACCAACCATCTCAATGTGTATAAAGAATAGTAAATATGGAAGGCAAACAGCTTGGCTTAACAGTGAAATCCTTGCTGATCTTAAACACAAAAAAGAAGCTTACAAGAAGTGGAAGATTGGACAAATGACCAGGGATGAGTATAAATATGTTGCTCAGGCATGTAGGAGTGAAATCAGGAAGGCCAAATCACACTTGGAGTTGCAGCTAGCAAGAGATGTTAAAAGTAACAAGAAGGGTTTCTTCAGGTATGTTAATAACAAGAAGAAAGTCAAGGGAAGTGTGGGCCCCTTACTGAATGAAGGAGGCAACCTAGTGAGAAACGATGTGAAAAAAGCTAATGTATGCAATGCTTTTTTTGCCTCTGTCTTCATGAACAAGGTCAGTTCCCAGACTGCTGCACTGCGCAGCACAGCATGGAAAGGAGGTGATGAGCTCTCTGTGGAGAAAGAAGTGGTTTGGGACTATTTGGAAAATCTGGACAAGTACAAGTCCATGGGGCCGAATGAATTGCATCCAAGAGTGCTAAAGGAGTTGGTGGATGTGGTGCAGAGCCATTGGCCATTATCTTTGAAAACTCATGGTGATCGGGGGAGGTCCCAGATGACTGGAAAAAGGCTAATGTAGTGCCCATCTTTAAAAAAGGGAAGGAGGAGGATCTGGGGAACTACAGGCCAGTTAGCCTCACCTCAGTCCCTGGAAAAATCATGGAGCAGGTCCTCAAGGAATCAATTCTGAAGCACTTAGAGGAGAGGAAAGTGATCAGGAACAGTCAGCATGGATTCACCAAGGGCAAGTCATGCCTGATTAACCTAATTGTCTTCTATGATGAGATAACTGGCTCTGTGAATGAGGGGAAAGCTGTGGATGTGTTATTCCTTGACTTTAGCAAAGCTTTTGGTACAGTCTCCCACAGTATTCTTGCCGGCAAGTTAAAAAAGTATGGTGGATAGAAAGCTGGCTAGATCACTGGGCTCAATGGATAGTGACCAATGGCTCTGTCTAGTTGGCAGCCTGTATCAAGTGGAGTGCCCCAAGGGTCAGTCCTGGGGCAAGTTTTGTTCAATATCTTCATTAATGATCTGGAGGATGGTGTGGATTGCACCCTCAGCAAGTTTGCAGATGACACTAAACTGGGAGGACTGGTAGATACACGGGAGGGTAGGGATAGGATACAGAGCGACCTAGACAAATTAGAGGATTGAGCCAAAAGAAATCTGATGAGGTTCAACAAGGAGAAGTGCAGAGTCCTTCACTTAGGACAGAAGAATCCCATGCACCGCTACAGACTAGAGACCGAATAGCTAGGCAGCAGTTCTGCAGAAAAGGACCTAGGAGTCAACAGTGTGCCCTTGTTGCCAAGAAGGCTAATGGGCATTTTGGGCTGTATAAGTAGGGACATTGCTGGCAGATCGAGGGACATGATTATTCCCTTCTATTCGACATTGGTGAGGCCTCATCTGGAGTACTGTGTCCAGTTTTGGGCCCCACACTACAAGAAAGAAATAGTCCAGTGGAGGGCAACAAAATGATTAGGGGGCTGGAGCACATGACTTATGAGGAGAGGCTGAGGGAACTGGGATTATTTAGTCTGCAGAAGAGAAGAATGAGAGGATAGCTGCTTTCAACTACCTAAAAGGGGTTTCCAAAGAGGATGGATTTAGACTGTTCTCATTGGTACCAGATGACAGAACAAGGAGTAAAGGTCTCAAGTTGCAGTGGAGGAGGTTTAGGTTGGATATTGGGGGAAAAAATTCACTAGGAGGGTGGTAAAGCCTGGGTTACCTAGGGAGGTGGTGGAGTCTCCTTCCTTAGAGGTTTTTAAGGTTAGGCTTGACGAAGCTCTGGCTGGGATAATTTAGGTGAGGATTGGTCCTGCTTTGAGCTGAGAATTGGACTAGATGACCTCTAGGTCCCTTCCAACCCTGATATTCTATTATTTATGGCTCATTACAACAATTTGTAACACATCCCACTGCCTGCTAACCCTTAATTGCCCACCTCATTTTAAATGGCCTCCAATATATGTTAACCCCTTATACTTAAGGAGCTGTCCCACCTTGTATTTAACCTGAATGCTTTGGTTACCTACTGCAGACCTGAGGAAGAGCTCCAAAGCTTGTCCCTTTCACTAACAAATTAATCCAGTAAAGATATTACCTCACCTACCTTGGGACCAACACAGTTGCAACACTGCAAATAACATGAACTCTTCTGGTATTCACAGAAATAAACTATGAATATTGTTTCATTGCAATATAAATCCTTAAACGTTATCCACACATTTCTAAATGCTACCAAAGAATCCTGTGGCACCTTATCCACTAACAGACGTTTTGGAGCATGAGCTTTCGTGGGTGAATACCCACTTCCTCAGATGCATTCACCCACGAAAGCTCATGCTCCAAAACGTCTGTTAGTCTATAAGGTGCCACAGGATTCTTTGCTGCTTTTACAGATCCAGACTAACATGGCTACCCCTCTAAATACTAAATGCTACCATTGTTTTCAATCACAAAACATGCTAAAACAGCAACAAACTGCAAGATTTGTTCATGTGGTTAACACAAAAATTAAACATAAGAATGGTCATATTGGGTCAGATCAACAGTCCATCTAGGCCAGTATCCTGTTTTCCAACAGTGGCCAAGCCCAGATACTTCAAAAAGAATAAACAGAACAGGGAAATTAT
This sequence comes from Gopherus flavomarginatus, assembly GCF_025201925.1. Lineage (NCBI taxonomy): Eukaryota > Metazoa > Chordata > Testudines > Testudinidae > Gopherus > Gopherus flavomarginatus. Next base: position 68,228,828 of record NC_066623.1, read on the forward strand.
CAAGTGATCCATCCCCTGTGGTCCAGTCTCAGAACATGGCAATCGGAGGCTTGGAACATCCAGAGCATGGGGTTGCATCCATGGCCATCTTGACTAATATCCTCCATGAATTTATCTAATTCTTTTTTTAACCCAGTTATAGTTTTTGCCTTTACAACATCCCCTGGCAACAAGTTCCACAGGTTGACTGTGCATTGTGTAAAGTAGTATTTATTTTTGTTTGTTTTAAACCTGCTGCCTACTAATTTCATTGGGTGACCCTGGGTTCTTGTGTTACATGAAGGAGTAATAACACTTCCTTCATCACTTTCTCCACACTAGTCATAAATTTTATAAACCTCTATTATATCCCTCCCAGTCCTTTCTTTTTCAGGATGAACATTTCCAGTCTTTTCAATCTCTCCTTATATGGAAGCCGTTCCAAACCCTCAATCATTTTTGTTGCCTTTTTCTCTACCTTTTCCATTTCAAATATATCTTCAAGACGGGGAGACCAGAATTGCATGCAGTATTCGATGTGTTAGTAGCATGGAAATATTTAGTGGCATTATGATATTTACTGACTTATTATCTATCCCTTTCCAATGGTTTCCAGCAGTCTGTTAGGTTTTTCTGCTGCACATTGAGCGGAAGTTTTTAGAGGACTATCCACAATGACTTCAAGATTTTTTTTTTTTGAGTAGTAACACCTAATTTAGACCCAGCCTATTTTATGTACGGTTGGAATGATGTTTTCCAACATGAATTAGTTTGTATTTATCAACACTGAATTTCATCTGCCATTTTGTTGCCCAGTATTGTGAGAACCCTTCCTAACTCTTTGAAGTCTGCTTTAGACTTAACTACCTTGAGTAATTTTGTATCATCTGCAAACTTTGCCACTTCGCTGTTCACCTCTTTTTCCTACTACACTGAAAAGCAAAATCAGTCAAGGGCCAGATTGTGCTATAAAAGTGCAGCCTTTAGTGGGAGCAATATAGAGTATTACTGTGCAAGGGAAGCTCTGGAATGCACTGTGCTATAAAGAGGCAGTTTAAAATATCAGAAATCATATACAAGCAGCATGAGTGCTTGTAACCACCACCCTCAGCTTGTGGCATGCTGACATCTCTTGCAGAAACAAAAAAACCCTGTGATCTGCATCACTGGAGAAATTTGTTTTTAGAACTAGAGAGCTATGAATCACTCACAATATATAATGTGACAAAGTTCCTCCTCTACCTTGGTGGGTCCCGCGCTTATTGGCAGATTTGCGTACCTCAGTGATCTTCCCCACAGTCTGCTTACCTCAGTGATCTTCCTCCTGTGTCTGATCAGGAGTTGGGAGGTTTAGGGGGAAACTGGCCCCGCTCTCTACTCCGGGTTCCAGCCCAGGGCCCTGCGGATTGCAGCTGTCTAGAGTACCTCTTGTAACAGCTGCATGACAGCTACAACTCCTTGGGCTACTTCCCCATGGCCTCCTCCAAACACCTTCTTTATCCTCACTACAGGATCTTCCTCCTGGTGTCTGATAACACTTGTACTCCTTAGTCCTCCAGCAGCACACCCTCTCTCTCTCAGCTCCTTGTGCTTCTTGCTCCCAGCTCCTCACACACACTTCCTCTCCTCTGGCTCCTCCTCACCTGACTGGAGTAAGCTCCTTTTTAAACCCAGGTCCCCTGATTAGCCTGCCTTGATTGGCTGTAGGTGATCTAATCAGCCTGTCTGCCTTAATTGGTTCTAGCAGGTTCCTGATTCCTCTAGTGCAGCCCCTGCTCTGGTCACTCAGGGAACAGAAAACTACTCATCCAGTGACCAGTATATTTGCCCTCTACCAGACTCCTGTACACCACTGGTCTGGGTCTGTTACAATAGATTTTGCCATTGATTAAATGTCTCTGCATTGCTCTCAGGTTGCAAAAGGCCAAGTATATGAACCATGAGAAACTTCACTTGAAGTCAATGAAGCTGCAACTGCTGATCCCAGAGCTATGTTGGTCTTAAAGTATTTGCCTACACTAAGTTTTACTGGAAAATATTTTTCACCATTGCTAAAAAAGATGCTACTCAGCAAGTAGTAACAACGGTTGAAACCTCAACGTTCTCATGACTGCAGGCACTTTAGCCACTGCATCATCAAGCACTGCTCAGAGCAGGTGTAAATGACATGGTGTTAAATTCTTGAAGCTGCTAGTTCTTTAAGGGATAGTGTACTAAGGCTTCCAACAATTGCTACCACCAGTGAAGGCAAAAATCAGTGGAACTTGGGATGTTTGGACAAAATACAGAAGGCCCTCATTATAATGCCTTTGTAATAGCAACCCTTGATCTATAGTGAACATAGTCCCTGGATCCCACTCACTCTCCCTGCCAGGGCCCTGGGAGCTCTGTCTCCCTCCACCCCTCTCGCTATAACAAACTGCTGGCTATGCTGAAGAAATGGCTTGGATCCCCAGGTTCACAATAGCAAAGGCATACTGCACCCTTAATGTATACCAGAAGACAATTTGAAAAACCTTTTATTTGCTGGAGAGAAAACTGACAGCTTTCTTAGTTACAATGATGGCAGCAACAAAAGTCACCTTTCCTTTTGATGACGGGAAATAAATGGAAGTGGCACAGGAGCCAGCAAACAGAGCTGTAAACAGGGGAGTTTGACTGGGAGTTTGCAAAGGGAAGACTAAAAGAGGCAGGCAGAGGAACAGACAGTCTAGTGAAGGGAGTGTGTGGTGTTCTGGCAGTGTTTTGCTGCTTGTTGGGGGTTTGCTTTGCTGTGGGTTGTGGTGTTTTGGTTTGGTTTGTGCTTCCCGGACTAAGAGGACTTAGATTGGAAGTCTATGACAGAAGCAGCAGTAGTAGTGACCGAAACAGTGGAAGACACAATGAAGATGACTAGATGTTGAAGCTGCGGTATGTACATGATCCTAGAGGGGGTACCTGAAAAGAGTTTCATCTGCATGAAGTGCCGCCTGATAGAGCTGATGGAAGAAAAGATCAGAGGATTGAAGATGCGGGTGGGAACTCTGGTTGAGATTACAAGGGAGTTCGAGCAGATGATGAAGTAAAGACATAAGGAGGCTGAAGGGAAAAGCTCAGACTTGCAGATGGAAGCAGGACTGAAGAACGCTGAGGGGAGACTGCCTGGTGAAGATAGTGGAAGCATGTGACTAAGAACCAGGCAGAGGAAAAGCGGGCTAGTGAAGAAGAAATAGAGCTCAGGAACAGGTCTGAGGAGTTGGAAAATGAAGAAGGGGCACAGCAGGGGGTCACTGAAGTTGAGAAAGCAAGGAAGAAGAGAAGAGCAGTGAGTCCTATAGGAAGAAGGGAAGAGTCAATGGAGACACCACCAAATATGAGCCCCAGAAGGATACGGGAAGAGGCAGGTCTACATGACTGGGGACTCCTTACTGAGAAGGATAGGCAGGCCTGTAACCAGAGCTGATCCAGAGACGGGAGGGTGCGCTGTCTGCTGGGTGCAAAGATACGGGATGTGGACCTGATGCTGAAGAGGATCCTAACGGGAGCGGGAAAGAATGCACTGATTGTCCTTCATGTGGGAACAAATGATACGGCTAGATTCTCACTGGAACAAATCAAAGGAGTCTATGCAAGGCTGGGGAAGATGCTTAAGGAATTCAAGGCTCAGGTGATGTTCAGTGGGATTCTGTCTGTTCCTAGAGAAAGGTAACAAAGGTGTGACAAGATTATGATGCTCAACACATGGCTCAGGCAGTGATGCTATAAGGAGGGCTTTGGGATGTATGGCCACTGGGAGGCATTCATGGACAGAGAACTGTTCTCTCTGGATGGACTTCACCTGAGTAGGGCAGGAAATAGATTTCTAGGATGGAGACTGACACATCTGATTAAGAGAGCTTTAAACTAGGAATTTGGGGGAGATGGTTGGGAGATGTACAGGTAATCTCCACGCCAGATTTTAACACTGAGAGGGAAGAAAATGAAGTAAGAAAGGATACAGCCATGGGTAGGAGAATGGATATAAGAAGAAGGGTAGTGTAGAAACCAGTCTAAAAGGTGATACTGGCAGTTGAATGTCTGGGCCTGACAACAGGAATTAAAACCAATAGTAAAAGGTTCTATACCATATAACTAAGAAGAAAAAGAAGGAAGAAGTGGGACCACTAAACACTGAGGATGGAGTGGAGGTTAAGGATAATCTAGGCATGGTCCAATATCTAAACAAATTCTTTGCCTCAGTCTTTAATGAGGCTAATGAGGAACTTAGGGATAATGGTAGGGTGACAAATGGGAATGAGGATATGGAGGTAGATATTACCACATCCGAGGTAGAAGCCAAACTCGAACAGCTTAATGGGACTAAAATCGGGGAGCCCAGATGATCTTCATCCAAAAATATTAAAGGAACCAGACATGAAATTGCAAGCCCATTAGCAAGAATTTTTAATGAATCTGTAAACTCAGGGGTTGTACCGTGTGACTGGAAAATTGCTAACATTGTTCCTATTTTTAAGAAAGGAGGGGAAAAGTGATCCGGGTAACTACAGACCTATTAGTTTGACATCTGTAGTATCCAAGGTCTTGGAAAAAATTTTGAAGGAGAAAGTAGTTAAGGACATTGAAGTCAGTGGTACGTGGGATAAAATACAACATGGTTTTACAAAAGGTAAATCATGCCAAACCAACCTGATCTCCTTCTTTGAGAAAGTAACAGATTTTTTAGACAAAGGAAATGCAGTGGATCTAATTTACCTCGATTTCAGTAAGGCATTTGATATGGTTCCACATGGGGAATTATTAACTAAATTGGAAAAGTTGGGGATCAATATGAAAATTGAAAGGTGGATGAGGAATTGGTTAAAGGGGAGACTACAACAGGTCATACTGAAAGGTGACCTGTCAGGCTGGAGGGAAGTTACTAATAGGATTCCTCAGGGATCGGTTTTGGGACCAATCTTTTTATTACTGACCTTGAGACAAAAAAACTGGGAATGTGCTAATAAAGCTTGCAGATGATACAAAGCTGAGAGGTATTGCCAATACAGAGAAGGACTGGGATATCATACAGGAAGATCTGGATGACCTTGTAAACTGGAGTATAAGTAATAGGATGAAATTTAATAGTGAAAAGTACAAGGTCACGCATTTAGAGATTAACAACAAGAATTTTGATTATAAGCTGGGGACGCATCAGTTGGAAGGAACAAAATAGGAGAAAGACCTCAGAGTATTGGTTGATCACAGGATGACTGTGAGTCGCCAATATGATATGGCCATGAAAAAAGCTAATGTGGTCTTGGGATGCATCAGGCGAGGTATTTCCAGTAGAGATAAGGAGGTGTTAGTTACTACCATTATACAAGGCACTGGTGAGACCTCATCTGGAACAGTGTGTGCAGTTCTGGTCTCCCATGTTTAAGAAGGATGAATTCAAACTGGAACAGGTACAGAGAAGGGCTACTAGGATGATGCGAGGAATGGAAAACCTGTCTTATGAAAGGAGACTCAAAGAGCTCAGCTTGTTTAGCCTAACCAAAAGAAAGCTGAGGAGAGATGATATTGCTCTCTATAAATACATCAGATGGATAAATACCAGGGAGGGAGAGGAATTATTTAAGTTCAGTACCAATGTGGACACAAGAACAAATGGATATAAACTGGCCATCAGGAAGTTTAGACTTGAAATTAGATGAAGGTTTCTAACGATCAGAGGAGTGAAGTTCTGGAACAGTTTGCCAAGGGGAGTAGTGGAGGCAAAAGACATATCTGGCTTCAAGACTAAGCTTGATAAGATTATGGAGGGAATGGTATAACGGGGTAGCCTAATTTGGCAATTAATTGATCTTTGACTATTAGTGGTAAATATGCCCAATGGCTTATGATGAGATGTTAGATGGGGTGAGATGTGAGTTACTAGAGAGTTCTTTCCTGGGTGTCTGGCTGGTAAGTCTTGCCCACATGCTCAGGGTTTAACTGATCGCCATATTAGAGGTTGGGAAGGAATTTTCCCCCAGGGCAGATTGGCAGAGGCCCTGGGGTTTTTTTGCCTTCCTCTGTAGCATGAGACACACGGGTCACCTGATGGAGGACTCTCTGCACCTTGAAGTCTTTAAACCATGATCTGAAGACTTAAATGGCTCAGATATAGGTTAGAGGGTTGTTACAGGAGTGAGTGGGTGACATTCTATGGCCTGTGTTGTGCAGGAGCTTGGACTAGATGATCATAATGGTCCCTTCTGACCTTAAAGTCCATGAGTCTATAAAAGCCTTCCCCTTTTCCCAGTTAGATCATGATTTTTTTGATGTTTAGATGTTTTTCACTCTGATGTAGAGCTGAATTTTTACAATAATTATCAGCCTTATAAACAGATGTATATGTGTTGTGTGCATTTTAAAGAGAACTGGATAAATTCATGGTGGTTAAGTCCATAAATGGCTATTAGCCAGGATGGGTAAGGAATGGTGTCCCTAGCCTCTGTTTGTCAGAGGATGGAGATGGATGGCAGGAGAGAAATCACTTGATCATTGCCTGTTAGGTTCACTCCCTCTGGGGCACCTGGCATTGGCGACTGTCAGAAGACCTGATACTGGGCTAGACGGATCTTTGGTCTGACCCAGTACGGCAGTTCTTATGTGTGATTTTAAACCACAAGAAGAGGAAATATTTTCTTTGATATTCTGCTCTTTCTGCACATGTGCAGCTCTCACTGATGTTACGGGAGTTCTGAGCATGTACAAAATGAATATTGAAGTCTGAAACTTTTATTTGTCACATTGAGTGGCCAGTTATCCCCTAAATATTCTTTTTTAACCATTCTATTAACAGTCTCAAATTTTATGTAAATATAAAACAAAAAGGGCCAGAAGATTTAAAAGTAGTCCATAGGTGCTGGAATTAAGAGTGCTGCAGCACCCCCTGGACTGAAATGGTTTCCATTATATACAGGGTTTACAGTTTGGTTCAATGGCTCTCAGCACCCCCACTATAAAAATTGGTCCAGCATCCCTGAAGTAATCTGTGATACACATACTGACCATGGGTAGTACCTTATCCCACGAGTAGCCCCATTGTCTTCTGTAAGATTTCTTGTGGAGTCAGGAACTATTCAACATGAGAAAAAGTACCAAAACTGGTCCATAATCCTTGTCTAGTCATTTTTCATTCAGAGCTAAGCAAAACCTGTTTGACAATTATCTTCCTAAATGCTATCATTTTATAGTTTATAAAGTTTGACTTCTGAAATATTTTCAGATGGACCTATAATCTACAAGACCTACCTGAAGACAGAATACAGTGATGAGAACATTGAATTCTGGCTTGCATGTGAAACTTACAAGAAGATTGAATCTCGGAGGAAAAGGATTTCTGTAGCCAAGAGAATTTTTAAAAATTACATTCAGCCCCAGGCGCCTAAAGAGGTGAATTAACATTGCAAGAACTGCGCTGTCCCTCCCTCCAATGTGTGTGTGTGCGCGCACACACACACACACACACACACGTGGTATCTGTTGAAACTGAAAGCAGCAGCTTGCAAAATGCAACAATCAATATTTGGCAATGGCACTCACTGTAAAAAGCAGTGTAAAGATGTTTACTTGATTAATCATCTTCACTGCACCTTTGTGAAGCAGGTAATTAAAGTATTTTTAACCTCATTTCAGATAAGTAACTGAGGCAGATAGGTAAAATTCTTTGCCCCAGGCCACAGAGGGAGTCAGTGCCAGAACAGGGTCTAGAACTAAATTCCTGGGAGGGGGGTTCCATACTTTAAGGACATGTACAAACCTGTTGATGTCAATAGGAGTCTTTCCAAACACTTCAGTAGACTTTGAATGTGACCCTTACTTAGTCCAGTACCTGGAAATTAAATGAAATCTCCACCCAGTTCCATCCCTTTTGAGGGCTGGCAGAAGCATGCTAAGTTTCCAAAAGCACTGGAGAAGTAAGAAAAATTGAAGTAATTCATTCTAAATGGTTAAACAACTTCAGTAAATCAATCCTTAATAATACTCTAATAAAAACCATGGACAAATTTTAGGAAAAACAGACCAGATTTGGCTGTATGAACAGGGATTAATATTAAAGGGTAGTTCTTTTCTGTTAAAACACTAAATAAACATGACACCTAGCAGATCATTTCTAGGTGTCTTCAGAATCATATCTTCTCACTTTACTGAGAAAAATAAATTAATCTGCTTTTTACTCATTACCACTGCAGGTCCAACACAGCACTGGTAGAGTGAGGCTAGATTTTTTCTGGCTCATGCTTCAGCAACAGAATTGTTAACTGAATTAAAAATGCACAATACAAATTACTGGAGATGTGAGGGCTAGAAAGAACCCAGTTTGGTTCTCAGATGCCAGGCTAAGGTTGGAGTAGGGCGACAGTTTACAGCTTTGATTAAGAGGCAACAATATTGTCAGCCCTGCAAGTTGAAAATTCACACAATTATTTTAAACATTATGATGAGTTTGGGGGTTTTTTGTTTTGATGATTTTTTGGGCGGAAAGAGGGGATTGGTTGGCCGGCCTGCTGGTTTTTTTATTTGAGCTTTTCATGGGTCTTTATAGGAAATTCAATCACAAATGTACAAAAAAAAATACGTATGCTTAGAGATGGATAACCTCCCTTTTGCTTGTCAGTATTGACAGCCTCAAGCATTGAATAATCATGAGTCAGTTCTCAAAATCATGAGATCAGCATAACAAATTTTTTAAATAATAAATTGTGAATTCTTAGTTTGGCCTCTGGTTTTGAGTCTTTGGGAACACACTTGCTTCCTGTTTTCAAGTTTTTCTCTGCAAACATGAGGGCTTGAAACTTTCTTTTTTAAATGGAAGCTGATGGTTATCTCAAAATGGTCTGTATTAAAAAAATGTAATAGTATTAGGGAAGGAGTAGATTGCACCCTAAAAAACATCCTTGGTACAGCAAGGTCTCCACACATCAACAGTTACACATTAATTCACATGCCTCCAGCTCCTCGTTCAGCCTCCAATAAGTGCAATTTAGCAGAGCAAATCTAAGTACAAAATGTTTAGTTGAACTGCAATCGCCTTGGTCAGTCTTCTAGATTATGGTGAGGTTCAACTTTTATTTGCAGTACCTTTCTATCAGAAAGGTAAACACCACCAGTACATTAAGTTCTTAGACATCCACAAAGCTTCCACTCATCCACTGCAAATCCTCATCTGACTCTTCAGTCTCTTACACAATAACCCATTTCCTAATCAGGATTAATGTACAATCTCTGTTGTACAATATCCTGTGACTTCAGTGGCCTGATTTTCAAAAGTGATGTGATGAGCACCCGATGGCTCCCACTAATTTCAGTTGGTCGGAATGTTTGAAAAACAGGCCTTCAATTTAGATAAATAAATATAGATATAGGAACCTAACTTTAAGTGGGGGAGGCAAACACTTTTATACCAAGATTTTTAAATACTAGATTTTTATTTTTCTTAATAATCTCTCTCCTGTAGCTCCTTTTCAACATAGGGAAAATGGTGCCATAATTGATCATATGGATGTAAGGCATAGGCTGCAGCCTACCAAGCTTCATCTTTGAAGAACCCTATTTTTGTCCTCTGTATTTTTGTTGTAACTTTCTTTAATATTGTTTTATTTTTCAGATTAACATTGATAGTCCTGCAAGGGAAGCTATTATCAGGAATATTCAAGAACCAACTCAGTCCTGTTTTGATGAAGCTCAGAGAATAGCTTACATGCACATGGAAAGGGATTCATATCCCAGGTTTCTTGGATCAGAAATCTATCAGAAACTCAAACACAGGCCTCCAGACTGACAGAAATGACTCAATACATTAGAGAGAGAGAGAGAGAGAGAGAGAGAGAGAGAGAGAGAGAGAGAGAGAGAGAGAGAGAGAGAGAGACTAAGGATTTAGCAGAAGAGACTTTCTTTTGGTTTATTAATGTTTTCAAATGGTAAAAGAACAACAGAAGAAATCAGCCAATGGATGAATTTTCCTTCCAAAGAATGGTAGTTTGTTCTTATGCAGATATTAGAGCTGAACATAAAATACTTTCCACCCTCCATCCCCACCCTCCTGGTGGAATATTTCAGCTTTATGTCAAAAAATTGAAAGCCACTTTTAGTTCACCTCAGTCTGTCTGGAATTTTAAAAAGTTGTTACAGGGAAGAAACCTAGGACCCCACTCACTCACTACAATCCACGGGAAATAAGCTGACTCCTGTCCTTCTCCTACCAGCTAGGGAAGACTAGTTCCACACCCTCATCAACATCCACCACTATCCAAGCGAAGCCACTTTATTTAAAAATACAAGTGCTGAGGTTTAGAATGATAGTTACTGTACAGTATTCGAAACTCTATAATTCACAAGCTAAAATTCAGCACATTGTCCAGTTAATCAGCTCAACAGTCTCAAGTGTAAAGGGAAACACATGCCCATTACATCTGATTACACAAAAAATACATTCGTTTTCAGAAGGCTCCAAGGATAGTTGTAATTGTAGCCAGGCGTGTTTAAGCTACTGTGCATGTTGTGCCCAAATGCTCTTGGATTAATAAAGTAAGATACAAAGCAGGTTGTCAAACCTTAGAGGAGAGATATGGAATGCTTTTGTTTAATAAGTCATGTTGGGAATGGCTTCATAGATCTGGCTAGCCAGGTGCAGATGGTAGAAAATAAACACCTAGATTAGTTCTGCATGACTTGTGTTTTCACAGCACTATACAACGTTTATTATGGCTAGCCCTATATTTCATGCCACTTACATTTTGGCAGATTCACCTGATCGGCCTGTTCACTGCACTATTCGAAAGTGTAGCTTTTGCCCCTTTATAATTAGAATGTTTACATCACTATCAGGCCCTCACACAACAAATGTATCCAAATGAAAATGTTTCTTGTAAATCTTTCATCTATAAAACCTAGAAGGGAAACAACGGACTACTGTGAGCTGTCCATTAAAGGACTAGGGCATGCTACTAGTTTGGATAAACAGAATACAGATCCTTCTCTTGGGTAATGGATTGGATTAGTGAGAAGTGGTGCTATGCCCAATTATAAAATAAGATACTACTAGTTTTCACCTGAGCATAACATGTTCTAATGTCTAAACTAATTATAAGCTCTCTCTCACACACTAAATTATAAGTGATTCTGTTGTATAACTAAAGCTTTTCAAGTGTCTTTTAAATCAATATTTTCCAATATAAAACATCAGGCTGTGATCACGTCCAATCTGACAAACTAAGCATTGGTGATCTGTATGCATTTCGGAGATCTCCAACAGAAATCTAGGTGCTACAGGGAGAGTTGCTGATGTTGTAAGTGGCCTTCTCCATCAGTACCGACCTAATGCCATTATCATAGGCCTATCATTCTCTGGATACTCCTCCTAGTCCCCCAACTCCATATTTGATATCCATAAATCAGCAGCCCTCTCTCCTCCATGGTCAGCAACCAGCCTTGCTCAGCATATTATTTGAGAGAGCCTGTCTGCTTCCTTTTTGCTGTTAGAAATTACTCTGCATCTGCCATGTGTCCTCAGCTGCTGCTAGTCCAGCTCCTTTTGGCCTCTGCTCAGGCTGGTTTTTAGTGACTGTGAAAGTTTCCTCTACAGCAGATAGTTTTCAGCAGTAGCTCCCAAGCCCTCTCCTTCATTTGGGATTCATGTGGGCTAGTTTGAAACTATCTTTTTGTTAATAAAACTATGCTCCAAAAGGGAGGACTTGCTAATCTTACAAGCCTGTTACTTTTAGTTTGAGGTGGGTATGGACCAGTTTACATTTTAGAGAGATTCTCCTACAATGATTGCCTCCAAGTTCATGGTACAAGGAGCACACTGCCAAGTTTCTGAAAGGGCTTAATGTACCATAACTGATACCCACAGTGGGGTCGCTTATAGTAGTGCAGTGAGGCTGGGGCCATTCACAATACAACATCCCTCACACTTGGGAAAGAAAGTGATCCATAGGGATGACTATGAAAAATTACAGTTAATAATCAGCATTATCGTTTGGCCTAAAACATGCTCATCTTATGGCTATTTTATTTAAGATACATTTAAAATTCCTCTTTCTAGAATGAAACTTTAGGGTTTGTCTATTTAATATTCAAGTGCAGAGCTTCTTCTGTCAGGAAACGACTAAAGGTTTCAGAGTTTGTTTCTTTTCTCTATTAAACAGCTTAGTCCTATGAACTGGAAACATGGCAATTTATTTCTCTCTGGATTCCCTTTCCTCATTAGTGGATGAACAATCACAATGCTTTTCATCAGGTCATACGGTTCGTAATAACAGTAACTAATAGCAGCAAGAACAAACCACTGACCTCATGCATTTATCATTGTCAGTAGTAGCACTTGAACAGCTAGTTTAGATGTACTTTCCATTTGCGTACAGCATTCAGAAATATATGTCAACATTAATCATTATCAGTTGAAGGACTACAGTTAAGAAAGAAAATTAAATCTAAAACCCTGTAACCTTAGTAGTCAATTCTCCCTCTTTATTCTTCAACAGTTTACTTAACAGGTAAGAACAAAAGTAAAAGATTTGAAGTGATAAATATAGCAAATATTCAAACACAATGTAAGAGATTAATAAGTATGTCAAGTTAAATTCAGGTCACACAACCAGCTAAATGGATGCTGTCAAGATTAAATATTTTAAAAATCCTTATCTCTGATACCAGTTAACAGCTTAAATTATTAAATGCTAAACTAAAAGCATTAACAATTAAGTTGACATTTATCCTCCTTATTTAGGTGGCACTTTCTGCCCAGGAACTGAAAAGAGCTGTCATCCTGTCTTCTGAGTATTCATCCTTAAATATAGAGCAGTTTCCTTGTCTACTGCAAGGGCAACTGTGAAACAGCCACCATTTTGTGTTCCTCTCCAATGTAGAATGTTATCTAGCAAGTCACCATGAAGCTTATACTGGCGCAGACACAGCGAGCTGATCATACAGTTAAATTAGGTGTTGATTGTTTCTCACTGACCTACCATACATTAAAGTAGCACAGTTCATTAGTATAATGCCACCACCACAGAGCAATGTTCAATATATGGTAGCTATTTTCTTTTTTAAATAATGAGAACATTTCCATGTGAGGAAATCTCATCATTAACCTAACTTTCAGGCCTAAATGAAAATTCCTCCTCTTTAAAGTGACATCTTTAGTTTAGTCCTCTTTCCTCCTCTTCAGAGAAACAATCACTGGTCAAGAGCAAACAAACCCCAAATGAAATTAGTATTTTAAACTGGCAAAGTACAGACACTGGGAAGAAAAGAAAGGAGCAGAGATAAAGTACCGATCATCCTTTTAATATTGCATGCAGTTTTCATCAACTCTGCATTCACAGTAGGTGACTAGGTACCGATAAATGGAGGGTAGCAAACAGATGGCAAAGCAGGTCAAAGAGAGCCAAATAAAGAATTGCTTCGAGCAGTAGCTGAAGTTGGCAAGAAAACACTCGCAAGGCTAGTACAGACAGATTTAAAAAAACAGTGCTAATGGATGATAAAGTAGATACTAGCAGTTCTTTATAATATACTTCTGGAACACCAAAAACCTTCACAGAATAAACAACCTTTTCTCTCATGTACTTCCAAATACATTTATATTTTCATATTAACTGTGAATATTTAGTTCTTTTTTTTAAAGTCCAGGACACTGTGGCCAGTTTATTATTAGAGTTAGTAAGAAATGATAATGCTGCATTTAGTGCCCTAGACAGAGGCTTTACATAAATATTTTTTAAAAATGCCTAGCAAGCAATACAACCCCAGAGTAAGGCAGCTAAGGAATTAAACTAGAATTGCAGAACTACTCTCCCAAAGTGAGTATCAGGGTATGGCTACACTTACATTTGTGCAGCGCTGGGAGTTACAGCTGTGTTCGTACAGCTGTGTAGGGCCAGCGCTGCAGTGTAGCCACACTGACAGCTACCGGCGCTGCAGTGTGGCCACATTTGCAGCGCTGTTGGGAGTGGTGCATTGTGGGCAGCTATCCCACAGAGCACCTCGTCCCATTTTGGCGCTGTGGCTTGTGGGAAGGGGACGGAAGGGTGCGGGTCTTTCCGCTTCCTGTTCCAACGCCCCCTGGTGCTTTGCTACACATTCCAAGCAGTTTGGCGGCATTGTGAGTCTGCAGCGCGATTTCTGTTACAAATGGAGCCCGAGCTGCTGAGGACCTTGCTGATGAATGTTGCCAGCACATCACGCATGGCAGTGGAGCTATTCCTTCAGCTCCAAAGTGACAGTGAGGAGTCAGACGATGATATTGATTCACCTGACGCGCAAGACACTAAATTGCTTGTGGCAGTAACGGACGTGCTCAGCACTGTGGAACGCCGCCTTTGGGCTCGGGAAACGAGCACTGAGTGGTGGGATCACATCGTCCTGCAAGCCTGGGATGACAAGCAGTGGCTGCAGAACTTTTGGATGAGAAAAGCCACTTTCATGGGACTGTGTGCTGAGCTCGCCTCTACCCTGCGGTGCAGGGATACGAGATTGAGAGCTGCCCTGCCAGTGGAGAAACGGGTGGCTATTGCAATCTGGAAGCTGGCAACTCCAGACAGCTACCGATCGGTGGCGAACCAGTTTGGAGTGGGAAAGTCGACCGTTGGAATAGTGTTGATGCAAGTTTGCATGGCCATTAATCGCACCCTGCTAAGAAGAACTGTGACTCTGGGGAACGTGCAGGACATTGTGGATGGCTTTGCAGAAATGGGTTTCCCTAACTGTGGAGGGGCAATAGATGGGACGCATATTCCTATTCTGGCACCACCCCACCTGGCATCAGAGTACATTAATCGCAAGGGGTATTTCTCTGTGGTTCTCCAAGCGCTTGTGGATCACCGTGGGCGTTTCACTGACATTTACTCAGGATGGCCTGGAAAGGTGCATGATGCACGCATCTTTCAGAACAGTGCCCTGTTCAGGAAGCTGATGGCCGGCACTTTTTTCCCAGACCGCAAGATCACAGTAGGGGACGTCGAAATGCCCACTGTGATCCTTGGAGACCCCGCTTACCCCTTAATGCCATGGGTCATGAAACCGTATACAGGGAAGCTTGACAGGAGCAAGGACCGGTTCAACTACAGGCTGAGCCGGTGCAGAATGACTGTGTAGTGTGCTTTTGGCCGTTTAAAGGCGCGCTGGAGGTGTCTCTACGGGAAGCTAGATTTGGGGGAAAGCAGCATCTCTGCTGTTATATCCGCATGCTGTACCATCCATAATATTTGTGAACGGAAGGGTGAAAGATTCAGTGAGGAATGGACCTCCGAGGTTCGACGCCTAGAGGCTGATTTTGCACAGCCAGAGAGCAGGGCTACTAGAGAGGCCCAGCAAAGGGCTTCAAGGATTAGGGATGCCTTAAGGGAGCAATTTGAGGCTGAAAGCCAACAGTAATGTTTGGTGCCTTTGCTGTGCCCGTTTTTCCCTTGGGGTACAGTATTTATCACTTTCTTCAATCATAAAAAATGTTTTATAAGCCAAGAAATCATTTATTCAAAATAAAGTACATAAAAGGGCAGGGGGGTAGGGTGGTGGACTGTACATTCAGAGGTATGAATATGTCCTGCTTGGATTGCTGTTCAATGCCTGCTGCACTTCAGGATTAATATGCTGCATCGTGATGGGGGTTGAGTGCATAGGGTAAGGGTTGTAGTTATCAGGGCTGGTAGGTGATCGTACAGGTGTTGGGGGTAGGTGGCGTTGGTAAGAAACAGACTGCTGGAGAAAGGTGTTTTGTGCAAATACTGGGGAACAAGAGAGAGAGCTTTGGGAGGGGTGGGGGTTACCACGGTACTGATCTGCCTGCATGGCTACGAGAGGCTGCATACAGTCAGTTTGGCAAGCCAGGAGGCTTATCAGCTGCTTCGTGCTTTTCTTGGTAGCCAATTCCTTTCTCCTGCTTTGTGTTTGCCTCCATTCATGCATTTTCTCTCTCCATTCCTGCATCTTCTTACTCTCTCTGGCGTACTGATTCATAACTGCTTTGATCAAATCTTCTTTTGATTTTCTAGGATTTTTCCTCAAGTTCTGTAACCGTCGGGCAGGCGGTGATAGTGCTGGATTATTCAAGGTCACTTAAAAAAACAAATAGAAACATTTAATACACAGAGGCTACATTGTTTATTATCACACAGTGAAGGAGTTTGTAGACTTTTTGTAGCATCATTCCCACATACCTAACATAGCACAGAGAGGCCATGGCAGCGAAGGCATGGCGAGCAATGGGGTGAGTGTTTCTGCCGTGACTTCACCTGGGAAGGGGAACTGCCTGAAGGCTCACTGGGGTTTCTGTGCACTGAGGAAAGCAGAGAGCAGGGACCTGGGGACCTGCACTGGGGAAAGCAGAGAGCAGGGACCTGCACTGGGGAAAGCAGAGAGCAGGGACCTGCACTGAACACTATCCCTACATTTTCAATAGGATTTTCTACTGCCAGATATATCACTACTGCGTGTTCCCTGGCAAGAGAGGGAGGGTCTTCTACAGCAATGTGGATTCCGCCCTGGTCCCTATGCAGCTTGCCTGTGTGCAGCAATGGTCCCCCCACCCCTCGCGGCACAGTGGCACGGACGAGTTAGCTTGACCGGGACAAGGACCCCGGTGGCTCTCTCTATCAATTTGCGCAAGCACATTGCCCACGCTCTGGCTGCAACTTTTCAAGAGATTACTGAGGCCGATTACAGAGACGTGATAGACCAAATCAATGGGCTATTCCACATCTAGGCATGCATGCAGGCAGCCATAACCCCCATCCTCCTCTCCCAAAACATTTCCATCCTAAAAATAAAATCTGCTTACCGGGAACACGCTCCTCTGCTTCTTCTTCACCAACAAGTTCCAGCTGCTGTGACTGGCTAGCCTCCTCCTGGCTTGAGAAGAGCTCCTGGCTGCATGTCTCCTAGGACTCCGGGGTGTCTCCCTCCACCCCAGTAGCCTCACTCTCGGCTTCCTCTACACCCTCCCCCACTTCTCCCTGCTCTGAACTCTCCATCGTGCTCCTCAGATTGGCAGTGGGGTCACACCCAAGTATGGCATCCAGCTCCTTGTAAAAACGGCAGGTCGTGGGGGCAGCTCCTGAGCGGCGATTTCCCTCACAGGCTTTGCAATAGGCACTCCGCAGCTCCTTTACTTTAACCCTGTACTGCAACGCGTCCCGTTCATGGCCCCTTAGCAGCAAGGACTTTGATATCTGCCCATAGGTATCATAATTTCTACAGCTAGAGCGTAGCTGTGACTGCACAGCTTCCTCACCCTAAACACTGATGAGGTCCTGCAGCTCGGAAGTGTTCCATGCTGGGGCTCGTTTGGGATGTGGAGGCATGGTCAGTGATTGATTGATTGATTGATTGCACTCCACACCTGGCTGAGCAAACAGGAAGGGGATTTTTAAAATTCCCGGGGCATTTAAAGGGCGGGTCACCTGAGCCCCGGGCAGTGGAGTGTGAAACGATGAGCAGAGTGGCTGAAAAGGTATGCTGGGATACCTCCTAATACCCTGGAGGCCAATAAAAGTGCTGTTGGTGTCCACACTTGATGACCAGCGCTGCATCACCAGCGCTGGAATCGCTACACCTGAGGCAGACCAGGTGTACAGCCAGCGCTGCAACCAGGGAGTTGCAGCGCTGGCTGTGCTTTGCAAGTGTGGACACAGAGTGAGTTGCAGCGCTGTAACCCCATCACCAGCGCTGCAACTCTCCAGTGTAGCCATGGCCTCAGATCTAGAGACTAAGCAGAGAGAGTAGTATATTATTATCCTGTGATGCATGAGGTAGGGAGAAATTGTTCCAGACTGGGACGTAGTCTCAGTCTTCCTGAGTTAGCAGAGCTGATGATGCCAGCAGTAGATAGATCAAAAAGATCTGAATACCAGCACTGCCCCGCCCATGTTGGAGCAAGCAGTATGATCCAGGCTCTGCCGTGTTGTGTCTCAGACACACTGTATCTAAAACCATCCATGGAATCAATGAAGAAACAAAAAAATCCCTTATGTCTATCCAAATTGAAAGTATCTGTGGTCAAGTCTCAATCCATATTTGCTCTTGAGCAGAACTGGGGACAGTTTGCATTGCTGTTTGTCAAAATGTTTGCGAATGGGCGCACTATTTGAACAGCAGATCAGTTACGATCTATTTTAAGAACGACTCATGTTTTTCTGTATACTGCGACTGAAGTCCTCCACTCACCTGGAAGATACAGAGTAATGGAATGCACTTTATGAGGTAGGTACCAGTCTCATTGAGCCATGCATCCCCACAGAGATTTTAGAAGCAAGCAACTTCTTTTAAAAAGTAATACATGGCTGTTCTGTTATCTATGAGCATTTGAACAACATGGCACAAGAAAGGTATTATGACCCACCCACTTAATACTAAAGCTCTCAATTCCCGAACATTCCTCCCACATTCCACTGATTAAACTGTCAGCTCTTGGCGTATTCCTTAGCAGAAGCATCTGTTTTGATCATATTTGGGACTGAAATGAACTCCCTGCTTTCTGGGGGACAGGATGAGAAATCCATCAATCAGAGAAGACTAGGATGGCTGTCACCAGTGTAAAGGGTAAAGTAACAGAACACTCTTGCTGGCTGCGTATGTTTACAGAGACTCTACATTTGAGCCAAGCACAACAGAAGCTGCCTGGTGATCAATTGTCATCAGAATTATCCTATGTACTATCAACATTGCTGACAAGAATCTGAAACATGCACACACACCCTTTTAACCTGGCAAGAACCTAAGTAACCCATGGAATTAGATGTTTGAAACTACTACAAATCAGAGGAGAGGAGAAAAAACACTTGATTGATTCAGAAAAAGCTGGCATTGCAATAAATCAGAATGTTTTCTTCTTAAAGCAGAGCTTATCAATTTTAAGTCTTGGGCTTCAAGCTCCAAAGTAGTAAATTCATCATTCAAATATCAGAATAGCAAAAAGCCAAAACTGATGATCCCTTTAAAATACATAGGAAGTTTTTAAAGATTTTTTTAAATAACAGTAGAGAATAATTTTATGGCCTAGATGCCCAAGATTAAAAATCTAAAAACAATTCCTAGTAATGCAAGGCACAAAACTATGGGGGAAAAAAATCACTCATGTCACCTGAGGAAAAAAAAAAGTGATGTAGTTCATTCTATGAAAGTTCAGATTGCCAAACATAGCTTCAACCCATATTTGTGAGTATGTAACGGTCACCCCAAGATATTGGTTATTACGTCTATGTGGCTATTTCACCCAGCTAAGCAAAATAATCCCCCAAGTGCCATAACTAAATTTCAGAAACTCCTAATATCTCACCATGATAAGCAATGATTAACTACTCTCCCCCAGCACTCTTTACCATCAGAAATATAAAACTACTGATAGTGAGGTATTTTCTCATAGCTTCTTTGTTAAACCAGACACTGATGACTAACGGGGGGAACTTCTGGCACCTTGCCAAGAATGCGATATACAAGACATTTGTAACTTTTGGCTACTTCACTTAGAACATTTTGTAGTGCATACAGTAATGGTTTTGGTTTCCATTTTAAGGGAAATATTAAGTAAAATAGCTAAAAATCATTGACCAATTTATGCATCTACAATGATACTATCAAGACATTCATGCATACTTAACTTGACTAGTTAAAGGTACTTTAAAATAGCAGTTGGCTATTCAGTACCAATACTCATGAGCCGACACAGAAGAAATGGAACAATTCAGATCAAGTTGTAGGATTATAAAGCAGGGTTGCCAAAACTACCATCTTAGCCATAGAAAGTGCATGTGCAGCCAGGATTTTCAAGACCCAGAGTGATGTGTAGACATGGCCCCTATCCTAGGATTATTTGGGGTTTTTTTTACACAAATATGCTACCACTATCTGTGGTGCTTTTACCTATTTTGCTGGGTTTGATTTTCCATCTTTACCACCCAAAAGAAATATCTCTTCTCTCTCCAGCAGAAAGAAAATTTGAACACCCAAAAATTAAAGCAGCATTGCCAGCCTCAATCATGCAAAAATCATATCACAGGTCAAAACAAAAGTCATAAGAAAACCCATAAAATTGTGCATGGAAAAATTAAACCCTATAGATTTGTGGAGGGGTTCTCTTTACCTACTGATTATTCCTTTAAGGGGAAAGCCACTGTGATAAATGAAGGGAGGGGAGTGGCTCTTTTATGGACACCCAGCCAGCCAGTAGCCATAAAATCCCTCTTAGTAGCTGTTCTCTAATTGCTCTACCTGTAAAGGGTTAAAAAGTCTCACTGCTATGCACAGGTAAAAGGAAGTGAGTGGGAACCTGGCCAAAAGAGCCAGTGGGAAGACTAGAACTTTTTAAAATTGAAACAAGTCTCCCCTTTTATCTGTCTCTTGTTCTCCGGGAGAGGCAGACAGGGAGCAGTTATGCTATGAGAAGCTTGGGCCAGGTATAAAAAATCATTAGTATCATACCTAGAAACTACTCATCTAAAACCCCAGATATGTAAGTAGATCAGGAAGTGTCCAGGAAGATGCAGTTAGGTTTATCCCTTTTATTTCTTTATGGCTTGTGGATTCCTCTGTGCTAACCCCAGGTGCTTTTGTTTTGCTTGTAACCTTTAAGCTGGACCTCAAGAGAGCTATTCTTGATGCTTAATCCTTGTAGTTCTTTTTTTAAATCTAGCAAAAGCCTAAGTCCCCAGATGTATTTTCTTCCTTTTTTTTAAGTAATAACATTTACCTTTTTTAAGAACAGAATTGGATTCTTGTGTCTTAAGAGGTTTGTGTGCAAGTTTAATTAGCTGGTGGCAACAGCTGCTTTCCTTCTTTTTTCCTTCTGAGCTCTTCTCCACGGAAGGGTGGTGGTGAAAGGGTTTGAGGGTACCCCACAGAGGGGGCTCCCAAGTGTGCCAATCCAAGGTCAGAGAAAAGCTGTAACCTTGGGGGTTTAATACAAGTCTGGAGTGGCAAGTATTAAAGTCCTTGCGGGCTGTGCCAGAGTGGGGAAATCAGCATTGACAGCCACAGACTCCCCGTATTTTGGGTTGGAGCATGTTGCAAGCTGAAAATTTAACCTGAAAAAAAAACCCCGCACATAAATAGGGGCAGCGGACAGCCCTTTCTTTAGCTGCCTGAAAGAGGACTCCACTTTTCATCTCCTCCCTGCCTCTCCTCCTCTGGCATTCTACTGGGCCAGTTGTAACTCTTCTCCTTTCCTTTTTTGGCATCCTCCCCACCCCCAGCATTCTTCAGACCAGCACTTGCATGGTTCTGCAGCCCTCTTATCATTCCTTCTGCCACAGCAATTCCATTCCGAAAGCTGAAGATCATGGGGGAAGAAAAAGCTCAGGGTTCCTTTTTGTGCCCACACGTGTTGCTGCTGGTTGTTTTAGAACCAGGACTGCCTTTTGTTCTCTTTCTGCCAGAGTTTGGCTGCTACCCTGTTTACAGACACACAAGATAAGCAGGGGGGAATATGAGGCCTATGTAGATAAGGACAGGAAGTGCAGTCAGAATGTTCCTCCTAGTTAGAGTGCCCAATATTTCAGACTCGCTGTTTGAGACAGGGTGAGATGTTATAGGTGCCTATATAAGAAAAAGCCCCACATACTGAGACTGTCCCTGTAAAATCGGGATATCTGCTCACCCTACTTCTGGTGGTCCCAGATGAAGCTGGCACATGACAGCTACCCTGATGATAACCCTGTGGTTGCCCACTGGAATTCTTGCAGTATACCTGCCAAGAAAAAGCTACTTGACTTTTTAAGAAAAGAAAATATTGTTCTCCATGCATGGTTTTAGTCAGGGCCAGAAAGGAAGATACAACCTACTGCAAGGAAGGCTCTTTTCATTAGGACAAGCTCTGGAATCCTTGTATATAGTTGGATTATTACCACTAGAGCCTCATATTGAGAAGACTTCCTCTCCATGGAAATGGGGCTCACTCATCTGGTCCCCTTACGGAAAGCAATGTGGAGTAGACTGAGTGGGCTACTGTGGAACCAGGTCTAAACTGAATTTTACTGAGTATCTGGTATGCTAAGGTATATGCAAGGCACAAGCACAAGTAAATTAGTTTTCTGGAGATTAGACTACATCCAGTGACTGTCTACTTTACATAAGTGTGTTGGTTCTCACATTTGGGATGGATGCATTAGAAATGCTTACATAAATACAAATACAAAACTCATGTTAACCTCAGATTAATCAGCACCAACAAGAGACTGTGCCTCTTTAACCTTAAGTGATCCTCCTCCAGGTGCAGCCAGGAGAGTTAATTGGCTCAGCTAGGCACCATAACCCTTTCAGGTCTGGTGTGGGGTGGACTCTCCATCACCGTGTCCAATAAATTTTCATATAAATTATTGCTCATGTTACTCCTGTGCAAGACACATCCTCAATTCTACCTTTTGCTAAAATCCTCATATAAGATCTTCTCCCCTTGTTTATTGCAGATCCCTTCTTTAAAAGTTCCCCAAATCTTAGTTCTTCAGATTTCAGCACATGAAGAAGGTTTCTGCCCACTATCTCACATGAGCAAAGGAGAATACATTGTCTCTTCAAACAAGTCAATTATTTCCCAAGTCAGTTCAAAGCTACCTTTCTTTTTCAAATGCTCATTGACTTGCTCCAGGTTTTCTCCCTGACTTGCTTTCTTCACTGCTTCCCCTTCCTTTTCCTCTTTCTTTCTGATTTAGCATTGGTCGTTCTCTCCATTTTTGTTAGTGTGAGATCTGGCTACTACATCTAGAACACAACCCATCTCTCCTCCTTATGAGCTTGCCAATTTCTTCTCCCTTTTCCTCTTCTCCTCTGCCACTGAACTCTAAATGCTTACTTAAGTCTGTAAAGTGTTTGGGGATTTATTTGTAAGGACACCATTCAAAGTAAAACCCCATTCCTGTAATCTGACCTGCTCAGGTGGACCTTCTGAACCTCTGTGGAGATCCACTTTCTTCAGTGGGACTATGCATAGGCACCAGGGTCCACTCACACAGATCCTATTGCAGGATTGAGGCCCAAAATACCATGCTGTCATGTAAACACAAAACTCTGAATCCAGCAAACATTCCACAGAATATATTACAGTGGGTGCCATTCTAGCTAAATTTAGGCTATAGTTATCACAGATGCTGGGAAGTAATTACTAGCAACATGAAGTCTGGTATCAAATTATAGTTTCACTCAATTAACACAAGGATGATAGACCACAGAAAACTATGTTATCATACACAGACATATTGATATTTACAAATCAGCTACTTTACATTGCTAAACATTGCAGACTATGCAATCTTCATCTCTAGACTCAAATAAATAAAGCTTAATTTGCTATAAAAATCGGAACAATTGGTGAAAAAATTAAATTCACTCTAGCATTGCTTCACTGATAAACTTGCCTAGGTATAATGTTATAAAAGGTTTGAGGGTTTGTAGAGCCTGGTCTTATCAGAGACCAGATCAAACAGTGAAGATGATATATAACAATCAAATTATCTACCCTAGTAGCTGAAAGGACAAAACGGTTTAATAGAGCACACTAATGATTTGCCCCCTAGCCGTTTAACCTGGGTTTGACTGATTGTTATCCAGTAGTATATCAAGCTAATGTAACACAGTATCTTAAATACTGTAGTTATTTTTCCCAGAATAGTGTAATTATGTACTTTAATAATTCAGTTCATCTCTGATTCTTTCTGGTTTCTAGCAGCCCATTTGTCTGTCAATAACTTTTCCATCTAGCACACATAGGTTTACTGTCAGCTCACCGGGTTTCATATGCACAGATCTTCTGAGACTAAAGGTGGAAGGCCTCACAATCCATGCATTGCTATGATTTAGAAAGAGTTCCTGGTTGTGAACATCATTTTAGCTAATCTCCACATTATTAATTTGCATTGAATAATGCTTAAAGTCCCCCATCGATGATCTGGGCCCCATTGTGTCCTGCACTAGAAAAACCTACAGAAGAGGAACGGAGGGGGCTGGAAAATCAGCTAGAGACTTACCTTGCAAAATTTCCAGAGAATCACATCCTCAAAAGGGAAGGGGTTATGCAGTCTGTGGAGGAGACTAGGACATCCTAGTATCCTTGGAGATAGATAGCCCTCAATATGTGGATGCAGACAAATGCCCCTTCACCTTCTGAAGGATCCTTGTGCCATTGGCCAATTTCAATACAGCAATAGTGGGAACACTTGAGAGCTTGGACTTCTTCTGGGATTATTCATGGAGTAAGCCTGAGACAACAACAGGAAGAGTGGCTGGTCCTCTGCCTCATCTTCTTTGTGCCCCAGGCTTTACCCACAAAATCCAGCAGAGTATCAGTCCTCCAGAGAAGGTTCTACAGGCTTTGGAGAGAGAAAGAATGATTCAGGAGAACTGGGGCTCCTCTTCCTTTGCATACCATGTCCCCACTGGCTAACAGAAATTGAATGGTACAGTCTAACCCCAAAGATGGATGGGATATATTGCTAGTTGAAATATATAGGCAAGTTGCCAGTGAGTTTTCTCTATTATTCCCAAATTCTTATGATGAATAATCAAAGAAAAACACTTACATACAGGATGAAACATTTATTTAAACATTTAATAAGTGAAGGGATTGGGAGAACCCCAACTTTCAAAATAAAAACATATCCAAAATAACCATGTTACTGTGGCAAGCAATGTCATGCCATGCCTTTTTGCTATAGATGTTACAATCTGTATCTTCCTATATAACATAGTTTATGTACTTTTTAATCTGTACAGTATGTTGTCTAAAATCATATCAAATGTAATCAGTTTATTTATGCATACATATAAATAATTAGATAAGGCAACTGCAACACTAACTCCTCCAAATATATATCGGAATTAAACTTCCAGTAGATCACTCATTCCAAAAGCTTGTTGTTTCAAACTTGCATAAGATGTTGGACTTAGTGCCTTGTTTTAGGCATTTAAAATGAGTTCTACCACACATTTTTATAGGTGGATAGTCCAGTGACTGACAAACTTTAGGAACCAGAGATACTAAGTATTAACACGTTTCCATTTTAAAGATCAAAAACAACAGCCAAATAAAAGAGCAAAGAGAATCCTCACTATTTTTAAAAAATCCCCTTTTAGTCTAAAGAGAAAGCTTGCAAATATTTCATAAACAATTTAAAACCCACTATAGTTTTGGGACAGGTGCTTCCCCATTTCTCCACCCACCCCAACTCATGCTGTCCATTAATGCAAGTAGCAAAGACTACATGGCTACAACTGAGTCTAGGAACGAGTATACTTGGCCCAGATGTGTAATATTATTACAAAAGCAATAAAAAGAATACTTATGATCAGTACTGTAAAGGGACCGACTTTGATCCCATGGGAAGCATCAGTGTAGAAACTCCATACTCCTTTAGTGCTTGATGAAGAAGTGGAGAGGCTTGCACTGCAGTTATTTTTCCTTTGTTTGACACTCCATCCTGCACCCTTTGGCCAAACAGCTTTACCAGAAGATGCACCGACAATGGCACCACTTGGAAGGACAGGCATGACACAGTGTGTAGGAGCAGCCGTCAGCAGAGATTCACTAACCAAGCAACCAGCTTCTTCAGTGCCTGTTACTGAAGGACACTATCAAGAAATGGCAACACCAAGTCTGCTAGTCATTTATGTACAGCTAATTAACAATGAAAGCTATTTCTAATATTCTGTGAATCAGAAAATGCCTTGTTTGTTTATAAGTTCTACAGTGGATTCCTGTACACTAATGAGTGGAAAAATTTTAAGAATTGTCACCGATACTTTAAAAAGCACATGGTGGCGAAAAACAATGGCACTCGGTTACACTTGCATAGATCCTGTTTAAGGCAATAGGGGTTGCAACCATGTCATTCTGAGCAGAATTTACACCAAAATATATTAACATTATTAATGAAGAAGTGACAAAATACAGGGCCCTGCCTTGCACCATTTTCAGTCCCATTGACTTGGATGGAGTTATGCAGAGTGTCAATCAGGACAAAATTTGGTCAGAGGTACACATGGTATTTTATATGCAGAGGGCCAAATTAGGAAGTGTGTGTTATTGAGGTAAGTTAAACATCTATTGTAAATTGGCTAGAAAATAGCCCCTAAGCATTCAGTAGATATGTCAAAAGAGAAATTTCCTGAGGGAGTGGAAGGGAGATATAGAAAGTAGAATAGCTAACAAAAGGTATTAAGAGTATGTGAGAGAGTGGTGTGGAAGCTGGAGAGAGAGAGACAGAGCTCCTCTGCTTGATCCCATGTCATCATGTTAGATGCTTTTCATGTCACATCTCCCTTCTGGCCTTTCAGGGAAGTTGTACCAATGTGTGTGGCAGAAAGAACAAAAGTTAATCTATTTTAACAGTTACACTGATATGTAACTTAAACCACGGTTTACAGCAATGCTGTGCTTGGGAACTGACTTCCATGAGTTTCACCCACTTATACTTAACCCAAGTTGGGCACAAAATCTGATTAAGATCCGTTTAATGGGGTAGTGGGTAGGAATAGCTTTCTTTGGAGGAGGCACAATTCTCATTTACATCAATGGAAGATACACATTCAGTGAGGGAACCATAGTCCCCTATGCTTTTTGGTAATGTTTAGATGAAAGACATAACGTATGCAGCTTTTGTAATACTTTCTTCCTGGAATAATATACTTGTACACTACAGGCTATATTAAGAAATACTGAATAGCATTTCTTGTTCAGAATCATGGATGAAATATAAGGGTTTGGGTCAAAAATTATCAGCAGTGACTGCGTATGACATACCAAAGTGTTAAGATAAACCGATCACAGCTGGGTAATAGAAGATATCAAAGCACTTTTAGCGCTGGAAGTTGCAGTATCCATAATATGGCCATATGACCACTACAGTCTGTGAAACAAAAAGACAAAAATTCCTTAGTTTAAACTGTTAACTTTACTGTCTTGGTTTTCTTTATTCCATAATCTCCTGAGCTTTCCATCACTTCCATTACAAGCATTTGGGTAGACAACAAATCCAAAACGATCTAATGGATTTCAGATAATATTTTAGTTTGGGTGAAATTCAACCTCCATGTACATAGCAAGAATCAAGTACGGTGTAGATTCCGATACTTGTGTGATTGGGAGTAGTGCAAAACCACAAGAAGGCGAGAATTCCTTAGAAAACAGGGAATGAAATTCCAGCCCTAGCCTAGAGGCAGAAAGCAGGGCATGGCATAAAACACAACATATGGAGCTGAACACCCAACAGTGCCCCTTTGTTCTCCCTAAGGGCTTGTCTAAATTAATATAAAAGATATTCTTTAAAAACATCTTAGCTAACACCTTTCTCCAGACATACCCCAAATGGGACTTTTGGACCACTGGATCCATGTAAGTGTAGATCCAGGATTTCCTCCCCTAGCTCACCCCCATTAACTCCTTCCATTCTGGCCTATTCAAAACCAAAGCAGAGCTCTCCTTCCCAGCACAGCTTTGCGGAGACCCCCAGCAGCAGTTCCACAAACCTTGTGGGCAGAGAACCTCTGGGGTTAAGGTTACCAATTTTGGTGGGCTATCCCTGGAGGTTTCATAATGACATTAAATCTTTAATTAAAGATTAATCTTTAATTCCTGGAGACTCCAGGACAACCCTCGAGGCTGGCAACCCTACTATGGGTACTAGACAGAGCCCTGCATAGGTCCTCCTCACTTGGATGAATTCTCAAAGTTTACTATCAGACACTATTTGTGACAATTGTTTTTATGATTAACAACATCCTACTCCCCAGTCAGAGGGGTAATGGTGGCCATATTTTTCTCATCTCCTGTTGTTTTCTAAAGCCATATTATTTCCCTGTCTCAGACCCACTTTTGAAAACTTAAAACACAGCTTCTTGACATGCTCAAATTTCAGATGATTTACTGGGTTGTTGTAGCTCAGACTTATGTGATTATTCTCTTTTAAACTTATTTAGTTTTCTCCATTTGTGTATTTGAATGGCAGAATACTGATCAGTCAGGTTACTCACAATCCTGTCTGCCTGATAAATATTCAGTGAGAATCACTGAGCTGCGTCAGTGGTGTTTCTTAGTAAATCTTTAAAAAGCTGGGGCTGCCAGAGGTACAATTTCTGCCTTCCAGCCATTATGAGCAATGCAGCTTTATTTAACATTTCTTAACTACGCCTCCAACATTCTGTAAACTGGATTACTCTTGAATGAATGTATAAATAATTGGATATTAATTGCATACCTAAAACCTGTTAATAAAGGCAGTTAGTCATAAATAGCTGGACTGGAGCACTCTATATGTTTGCACCTGTTCTTTTCTACTACAGTTTGTATGTTAAAAAAAAAAGACAAATGCAAGAAACAAACATTATCGGATTGATAAAATGCCCTGGAAGCATTATTCTGCTCCTGTACCCAACATTGGTAGATTTGAAGATTAATGGGGTGCATTGCATATCCAGTGGGTAGTACAGAGAATCAGTTTAGGATCCTGTACCAGAAGGAGATCCAATTTTAGGGATAATTCTACCCCTTTCTCACCTCACACAAAGACAGAGCTATATACACACACAAATCCAAAATTTCAAAATTAGGGCCAAGCCTGAAAAGCTCAAGTGTGAAATTCTGGCTCCACTGAAGTCAATGGCAAATTTGGATTTCACCTCAGGGTTTTTTTTTAAAGTGTTCTTGTGCACTTTGCTGCCATTTTGTTCACCATGTTTTTTTATGACAGTTCACCATGAGCCAGTTGGCAAGGGAATGGCTCACCTTTTCAATAGTGGTTCCCATCTGAAACTATCTAGTTTCAAATAAAGTTCTTCAGTTACCACATAAGCATTCACTGCTGCCCACCTTTATTACAGTAAAAGCCTCTTGTACACTAACCACTACCAACTTCCCCCTTCTCCACATGCATAAATATTGTTTCATTAAAAGATATGTAAACACAATGAAACTACATGATGTAATGTTGACAGGAAATAGAACAGATGGTCTAGGTTAGCTCACTTGAGTATTTTTAATCAACTTTTCTAAAGAATTTCCAATTTTTAAATAAATCCTGTAAGTCTCCCTACCTCCAATTTTACATTTTTTTAAAGTTGATATTACATGACTGCAGCTGTTAAATTTAGGTTTAAGAAAAATAAAACCCAAAATTCACATGGTTTCTCTTTCAGATGACAATATACCCTGCAGCTATAGGAGGATAAATTAATAGGTACATTTCTCACTTCTTTTATCCTATTTCCTTCCATTCCAAAACTTAGTTGGCAAAAGGTCTGATGGGCAGGGTGGCGAGTTGTATTGGGCCCATGGTGCCCAGGCTCCAGCAAATTCAGGCCCCCAGGGGCCTGTCTCCACCAATATTCAGGGCTGGGTCTCTTCCCTGCCCCCCCCCCCCCCCGCCACCCTTGAGCATCCCTGCCTGCCTAGACAACAGGTAGCTGCTTCCTGCAGCTCTGCACTGTGTTCCCTCACCATCCGCCCACTGCCAGCTACAAGGGAGTGGTGCTGAAGGCAGACTGAGGCAGCTTCTGTGCCTCCAGAGGGAGGAGGCACATGCTAGCACTCTCCCCAGCAGGCAACTCCAAGGTGGGGGCTTCTCTTGGCTGGACCTCCTGAGCAGCAGCAGCAGCAGCCTGCGGGAGCTTGGGTGAATGTTGTGCTGGAAGGGTCCCCTCCTCCCGCCCCCCCTCCCCTGGAGCTCACTGCTGCCAGCAAGGAGAGGACTGTTGGGGAGGAGTCCTCTCTGGGCCCTTGCCCCAGCTCCAGGGTGGCCTGCCTGCTGCACCCCAAAACTCCTCATCCCTGTCCCAGCCCCATGCCCTGCACCCCAACCTCCTGTCCCAGCCCAGAGCTGGCACCCAAACCCCCTCCCATATCCCCTCCTGCAGCCCAGAGCCTGCACCCCCAAATTTCCTCCCAGAGCCGTAGGTAGGTAGTGGGAGCAGACTTGGACCCATTCTGGGCACCACCAAAAATTATACAAACCTGCTGCCCCTGCTGATGGGAAATGGTGGTGTTGTAAACAAACCTCCCAGAGTCTGGTCACTGGTTTAAAAAAAAACAAACAAAAAAACAAAAAAACCACACCATCAGCATTTGACAACACTGACCACACACTGACTTCTGAAACACAACACTCCCTCCACTGCCAGCCAAATTAAAATTAGGAAATACCTTTTGTAACCTTGGCCCCAATCCTGCCAAGGGAATTGCACAAGTGGACCCCTAAAGTCAATGAAGCTAGGAATCAGAGCTCATCGGATAGGTTTAGGCAAATACTGAATTTTTAATAAAGACCACTGAAAATACCACATGTAGGAAGCAGAGAAGTTAGGATAATAGCTCATAAAAATGAGACAAGCTTGTTAAACTTAGTGCTTAACAAGCCTGCAGCTCAGACTATAAATACTATAAAAATATTACCCATACTTATTTTATACCTTAATATCTTCCTAATAAAATAACCCCCTCTACAGTAAATATCAACAATCTGTTCTTGTTTGTAGGTTGTATGGAATTTTCTTTTTTTTTTTTTGGTTCTTGGGCCATTAGGTCTAATTTTATTTGAGTTACTGCCTTAATTGTACAGAGTCTCATTAACTTCACTGGATATTTTATAAACTAGTCAAATAAGGATCCAACCCTGATAGCATTGATGGTCAATTTGTCATTCACCTTGAAGAGAGGAAAGATGGACTTATGATTAAAGTTGTGGACTGGGACTCTGGGGACCTGGTCTTGTGCTTTGCCATAAACATATTGCTTTGCCATAGACATTCTGGGTTACCTTGGGTAAGTCACTTAGTCTAAGTCTTTATACCTCATCCCAAAGGAGCTGTGAAGGTAGGCTAAGGTACTAATGCATCAGACTCAGTCTGGGTGGGTTTGAAGTTCAATGGCCTATCCATTTTGAGGAGACACAAGCAAAAGGAGGGCTGGGGTCTGAGCTTCTGTAGGGATGGATATCTGGAGGCTACATGTGCTCTGGGAACTTGTCCCTAGGGTCCCCTGTTACCAGCAGTTAATTCACACATTCACTACTGTGAAAAACACTCTCTCTCCTTGGAGATAATTAGCAGGTTAGCAATAATCCTAGCCTTCCCCAAGTCCACCTCCCTCACTGTTATCAAAACTATCCCGAAGAAAGGACAAGAAATAAACTAAACTTCCCACCGATTGGAAGACACTGAGGCATGCTATTTCTTACTTCTCGGTAAGCAAACAGCAACGGTTTTTCTGCTGCTCCCTGGCACCACAGCAGCCAGGAGGAACCTACCCAAAACTGCCATTTCCAACCACCCAGGAACCTTCTGATCCTAGAATTCCAGGCCTGCTTCTTTGAACCTAACTAATTCTGTCACTCAGCACTGTCTCTCGGTGGCCCCAGCAACAGTAACAGACCTGACTTTAGCTGGACATCTAGCTAAGGCCTGGTCTACACTAGAAAAATCAGGTCAGTTTAACTACATTGGTCAGAGTTGTGAAAAATCCACTCCCTGAATGGCATAGTTAAACTGACCTATGTCCCTGTGTAAACAGCTGAAGAATTATTCCATTGGCCCAGCTACCACCTCTCAGAGAGGTGGATTACCTACACCAACAGGAGAACCCTTCTTGCAGGAACAGGTAGTATAGACAAGTTCTAAGAGAAGGTGGAGCAGTGTGCTGGGAAGAGCCATGCAGCAGCAGCCTGGCAGAACAATACAGTGGAGCCTCCAGTGAGACCTACCACAGAACTAAATCCTGGCAGGACTTGGGGATCTACAGGGACACCCAGTGACCTCTACTGGAGGAATGAACTAAAAAGGGGAACCCTGACCATCTATGGATACTCCCTGGTGCCCAAGCTATAAACTATTTGGTTTAAAAAATGTAACCATTTAAACTAGTAAGCCTATGGTACAATATTGCTACCCTTAGTTCTGTGCTGCCTTCAGAGCTGGGCACTGGGAGAACAGTGGCAGCTAGCCAGGTGTCCAGCTCTGAAGTAAGGGCCACATGGGATGGTATTGCCACCCTTACTTCTGCACTGCTGCTGGCAGTAGTTCTGTCTTCAGAGTAGGGTGCCCAGCCAGCAGCCGCCACTCTCCAACCACCTAGCTCCGAAGGCAGCACAGAAGTAAGAATGGCAATATTGCGACCCCCCTACAATTGGCTTGTAGCACACACACCCTGCAGTCCCCTTTTGGGTCAGGACCCCCATTTTGAGAAACACTAACTTACAGGTTTTGTGTGTTTATATTTTGCCATTTTAAAATACATATTCATGCTTTGTTCCACACTGAAATTTAAGATTTAAATATCAGAAACCAAGAAATTCAAGGTTTTTAAAGTACTATGACCATGAAATTTGCAAAAACGGACCATGAATTTGGTAGGGCCCTAAACAGCACTCCAGTGATCCTCTCAGTTGAGGACATCTCCCCAAAACCTAAAGCATGTGTCAGCAGATTTGACCAGGTCATGTTCTCCACTATCTGCTAAGTTACTTCTAGAAAAAACATCAAAATAGACATGTCTTAAAATCATTAACTTAAAACTGATATGTATAACTACTACTAGGAGCCAGATTAACGATTCCCACTTCACCTCAATAGGATCTACGTGATAGGAGAGGGACTACTTCCATATAGACCGTGGTTGTAGAGGAGGGGAAATTGGTATATTTCCAGGATAACATTTATCTTGATGGAATATAGTTCTTTATGAGACTGTGGGCTCTTGCATTCTAACTTGGAGGTCCTTATTCGGGCACACAACTGTAGGTGGCTGCAAAATTGACACTGCCAGATTTGGAGGGCTGAAACAATAGTGCTTCAGTGAGCTGGAGATACGGAGAACCTTAGAAATATCACTCCTGAGAACAGGCAGGGTTCTTAGAGTCTCCAAAACTTCTCATTTAGAGCTGGCAAATACAATACAAGAGGAAGGACTCAGTGAGTTAAAGCACAGAACTACTATGTGTTTGTGACAGAGTGCTGGGATCAAATAACTGAGCTAGCACTCTATGTCTGATTAACTAACAAGCTACTTATCCCATTAACAGAGGGTTTAGAAAGGCACAGGAAGGACATGCTGGAAGGGAGAGGCAGACAAGCTAGGAAAGCCAGAACCAAGAAGAATCTCTGGGCAGAAAGACCTCTTCCTGCTCCTCGCAGAGGGTGAGGAGAAACTAATGCTGTAAATGGTTTGGTGTATGGATCAGTGTGGTGGTAGGAACAGCAATGTAAATAAATTACACAGTGATGATTAACAACTGAAAGTTTCCAAATAGTCTGTCTAGACAGAGCAAAAGACAGGGATGGGACCTTTCCCTGTCACAGGGTTGATTTAACAATATTTGGCCAGCTGATGAGCTCAATGAGTTCCTTTATGGGTCCATTTGGTCTTAGGGCATGACACATTTCTCTTCCACTGCAGTCTATGCAGTATTGAGAGATCTGGAGATATAATTCTGGCATTGGACCAGAGTGAACATATTTTCCTCCTCAAAATACTTATCTCCAGCCAGTGTTTCAAAGAGAGATTCTGGAAGCCTTGGGGGACGATAGCAGGACTCAGCCTTGCACTATTCCTACAGCTCAGACCATGGTGCTCACCTCAGAGACTCCTGTTGAAGGCTCAGACAATATGATCTCCACCAGAGTTTTGATAGCCATTGAGTCAGGGTTGGGGGACTTTTCTGCTTGCAATAGGACAGTAGGTGACCTGAGTTTGGGACCGGACATGATTTCTTGCTACCCTAGACTAGAAGAGACTTAGAAAGAAGTGGAAGCATGTTCACATTCTGTGAGGTGGACACTCTTGGGTGACTTATACTTTAGCTGATGGAGAGTCACTTGGATAGGCTTTCATGCATAGCCCAGCAGGTACACCAGACATTTAAACAAAAACAAAAAACAAGGGACCCTGGAAGACCTCCTAAAAAATCATATGTATCACATTTTCTGCCACACATTTATACAGCTTGAAAGAGCTGCTGTGTTAAACCTAAATACTGATTTATATCCATATATAGTTCGAGAGGATAAAAGAAGGAGAATAAAGCTATTTTGAAGCTATTTTTCCCATGTCAGACCAAATTTGAACTTTTAAACAATGCATTTCTCCTCGATCTCATCACATTTCATATAATTTCTTAGTTGAGTGTAGCTCAGCCTGAACAGCTATATGCAGTAAAATTCACATTCAGTTTTCTCCGTTAGCGTGGCTGTATTTGATATGAAGAAAGGTGATGTGGAAAATAAATTACAACCTCTGCAGTTGTAATGGGTACGTGCAGCTGGCAGAACATGCAGTGCCAATCAAGTTGCTCGTGATCTTCTAGCCATTTGATAAATATTCATGAGGAAGCATGGTGATGCGTCACTGGTGTTCCCTTTTAGTAAATCTTTAAAAAGCTGGTGATACCAGAGGTGGAACTTATTTTTGCCTTCCAGCTACTGTGAACAATGCAGCTTTATTTAGTATTCCTTTAGAGACTCAGAAATCCTGGAGATGTGTCACGAATTACTTATATATAAGTGAATAGTTAGTTTTATACCTTTAAACAGTCAAACATGGCCCTATTTAAACTCTCATTCTTTCTTTCAACTGAGGCAGTTGCAAGCAAAATAATTTTAAAATAATCTTACTAGTATTTGTTATGCTTAGATACTGACTTGAGAATACTCTATAAATATCTTTAAGTACCATTCTGACTCTCCACAATACGTTGGTAGATTTTAAAACAAGTGTGTTACAATGTACAAGCAGTGTGTAAGAATGAATTGAATTCCCAGGCAGGCTAATTGATGTCAGCCAATTTAGCGTCCCATATGTGAAGGAAGTTATGTGCTTTTAGAGTTGAACCCAAAAAGCCATGATTTCAATACACACATCTTGAATCCAATTTTCAAAATTAGACAAACTCCGTGCATCCAGATTTTTAAAGTTGGCCCTCACATGGACACTGTCATTTTAGGTATGATATGATTTGGTTATGTTGCACCTGGTCCTACCGGCTGGTTTGAAAGCCAGTTGCTCTAGTTTTCTCTGCAAATTGGAAAATAAAAAAGTCCCTCAGCTGGCCATTCTATAGCAACCACCTCCACCATAATGATGGCCCTTGAACTACTGATGCTGCCAGAGTCCTTCCCCATATTTGTAAATATCATTGCTAATGATGAGCACTTCAGTGGGCACTATGGGTGCCTAGCAGCTCAGGGGGGTAGGGGGAAAGGAAATCAAACCACTTATTTAGATACTGTCATGTGGATTTAGCTGCCTAATTTCAGACACACAGGTTTGAAAATTTTCGCCTGAAGGACTTGCCCCCTGGTCACATAGTGAGCTACTATCCATTCAGTGGCTAGAACCTTATATTCCAGAGTTTCTGCCCTGTATTTTATCCTTGAAAAGGGGAACAGTCATAATCTACTTTAGCTGCTGAGGGTGAGTAAACAATTCACTATGGATAATTTGTTTAGTGAATTTAGCTCTAGCACACTTGTGCCCTGTCTGCAGACTCCAAGTTTTAAAATTTGTTCCTATTCAGACATTCAATATTACCAAATCACAAATCATCTGTTCCCTGTTTATGCTCTGATATCAGAGCTGTATGATTGGTTCTCTAAGTCACATGGTGGGGAGCTCCCACTCCACAGATCAACAATGTGAAAGAGCCCTTTGCCTCCAGAACCTCAGGTGGTGGGTAAACTGGCAAGAAACCCAACCTCTACTTCATGCTGCAGCTCTCCACCGATTGGAGGATGGACGTGCCATTCCAGAACGAGACTGTGCAGACTGTATGAGGGCACAAACTGCTGCTGCAGAGGCACAGACGCATGAGATGCAGAACTCAGGACTGGGAGCACCTCATCTGTGTCGCTCCTGGGAACCTACAAGGCGCTGCATGTGAGAATCGTCCAGACCTCAAAGGGAAGGAGGCTACCTCGATCAATGACTAAGGAACCAATAGTGGCACATGGACTATTCATTTGCTAATAAAGATGTTGGAGAGCGGGTGGGGTGATTCCCTATCGCCCAAAGGCTGTAGTTTGTTTTTCCACCCAAAGGCAAGAGATAAGAGCTTGGAACTAACTGCTAGAAAAGGTAGCCTCTGCCACAAATGGCATATTTTCTGGTCCTGATTGTAGAGGTTAGATAAACTACTGCCAACTAAAGTCATGCTTAATTTTGTAATAAAACACTTTATAAAGTTTCCATTCTACAAACATTTACACCAACAAAATTTTGCTCTCATTCTGTTCACAGATAGTGGGCAGAAAGTTAAGCTTTCGAGCCGCACAAGCGCTCTCTCTTACCAACAGAAGTTGGTCCAATAAAAAATTATATATTACCTCTCCCATCTTGTCTTTCTGACATGACACAGTAATACAGGGAGCAAATATCAAAATAAAAGATGCCAGTTTACACTGTAACTTTTCAGAGCAGAACTATATTTCATAGAATGCCATGAATATTATCAAGCAGACACACTATATCTTGTCTCTCAGATGGCATGGTGATGGGCCTGCAGTAACCTAAAAAGAACAGAACAAGAAAAACCAAACAACTGTTCACCTGTATTGGCACACACTAAACAAACTCAGCCTTCTCACATCTGGTGAATTAGTGAAGCACTAGATGCCAAGATAGTCTTGGAATAAGTTAAAATGTAAACATACCCTGTGTAATAAATGGAGAGGAAAATCCCCTAGCTTAGAGGTGCTCAGCTGACTGCTACAAAAACAGGTATTCTGGTAAATCAACTGCTAGGCATATTTAATCATAGCTTGAACATTAGCATGTGAGCCCCATCACTGAAAGGAACAACCAACAGGAATGGTTAAACTAGAAAAGACTCAAACAGACCAAGAAAAGATTTGACAGAGATTCTACAATACTAGCAAAAGTATTAGCAGACAGTTAACAGTTATTAGGCAGCATTTGTGATCAGTCCAGGAGCCAGACAGCTACTAAGCCTTAAATGTTATTCAGAACAATATAGGACCTCGTTCAACCAAGTATTTAAGCACGGGACTAACCACGCATGTGAGTATTCTCACTAAGCTCAATGGGACTACACACATGCTTGAAGTTAGGCATGTGCTTGAATTCTTGCTGAATCTGGACCTCTATGGTCAGTCCTTTGGATGGCAAGTAGCTGTCCTATGTAGTCTTCATTCTACATATGGTGGACCTGGGGGACGGGGAGAGGGAGAATCATTTGCAGAATTGATAAAGCCATTCTAGTGGTCTCACAAGTCACCATAACCAAGAAAGTCTCCATAAACAGGAAAACCTAGGAATGGCTTTTCATCACACCATTTTCAATAATTTCTTTGTATTTTAAAAAGGCTTTTACTGGCAAGTGAACAGCAAACTTACTCATGAGTTACATGAGTGATCAAAACCAGGGACATATAGTCGATGTAGAGGTAAATGTTATAATCACTTAATGGTTTCTATTGGCATGGCTTTTTATATGCAGTTTGGTGCATATGTGAGTGGTTCAAGACTTACAACTCAGAAGAAAGGTATGTTTTTGGTATAATACATGAATATATTAATGTGTATGTACTCATTCTGGCATTGCTATCTATTGGTAGATACACTAGCAGTAATTTTAACAATTCAATATTTTACAGGAAATGGCTGATGGGAATTAAAAAAGTTGAGACCCCCCCAGGATATGTCATTCAATTCTATGCCTGTATTAGCATATAAATAATGTCTTGCCTGAGTGCAGCTCTTTGTGGCTTTAACTCTGGATCTATTAAGGAGGGGGAAAATAGCTTTAATTTGGATCTCCTCTTCAGGCCACATCTGGACTTCAAAAATGGGATTAGACAGTGAAGTGATACCAATGCATTGAGTGTTTATAGCTGGGAGATTTAAAAAGTTAAAATGTTTAACGGAACAAAGTTTCACTAAAAAGGAGTGAGAGCAGTTAGGAGTGACATATGTGGAGGTTTGCTTTCATTTTGAAGGTCTGTTTATGTGAGAAAACAGGAATGTGAAAGGAAGCCAAGCTTTCTTTGATGATTGGTTTCATAAATTTATTAGCTGAATCATAGACATGAAGACAGGATTTAATGTTCTATTCCTTCTCTCTGTTTAAAGTCTGTGTGCTAAATTCTAACTCCTTTTTCCTATTGTCAATGACTGCATTTCTCCCAATGAGAAGAAAACAAATGGGAAATCAGTAATAAAAAAGGTAAAAATCAGAGGGCATACAACATATTGAAATAATAAAGCAACCCTATGACAATTCATTTGGGAATCAGTTTAAAGATATTTTTCAGTTTCTCATAATCAGAACCCTAATTATTTCCTCAACCTCCCATAAGCAATTCACCATCATACATGACAGAAAAAAATAGATCGTAGGCCAAAGCCATCCTGATGCAACTTCAGTGGAGTTACAGAAGGAATGAACTTAGCCCCTTGAGTTTACTGTGTATAAACAAACACCTGAAACTATTACCCACATATCAAATATGAAATAAAAGGTAACTTTTGTCTGTCAATGCAGTTCTAATCAGGAGGACCATGCCATGCAAATAAAAAGGACAATGCAGATGATCTAGGGTTTGGCACCAAGGGAGAACATACACAGTGTTCTTCTGTAAAATTGCCCTGTGTTTATTCAATTACTCAGATTAAGAAAAAAAAAAAGTGTCCCTAGTTACTGAGCCTTACTACTTCCTATTTTGGTTAGGAAGTAGTACACTTTGCTGGTATAGAAATATTGTAAAATGTCATACCGCTAACTGAAAATACTATACCACCAAAAGTTTCCAGTTTCTAGCCCCTGCCCAATATAACAAGGATCGCTTTAACATCTTACAGAATCCAAAATGCAGCTGCCTTCATTCAGCTCAAAACAAGCTAGGAAGGAAGTAAAGCCAACTGCACTTTCTCCACCATAGCCAGTTGGTCGTACCTTCTCTAGCTACTTGGAAATTTCCTTAGTATGAAATAGATGTAGGGTGTATCTGGTCACACATGCTAGCCAGGAATGACCTTCACAGTACACTCCATTATAGCCAAATAGGTAATAAATAAGTGATGTGGAGGATTTCCATTTCCCTCCACACCCTTTCTGTTTAATGTTATTTGCAATTTTAAAACAAGTCTTTTCCTTTTCTAGTTTCTAGCAAAAAAAATAAAGACAAAATGTGTCTTCTGAGAAGCATAGTGTGAGGTAAGAGACTATAAAAGAGAGAAAGCTCTGTCTCTCTCTCTCTCTCAGAGGTAGGATCAGAAACAAACAAAACTTGAGATAGGCCATTTCCAGCCACCTTTGTACTCAACACAGAACCCAGTAATCTTTGATGACTGACTGCATGCTGGACTCTGAGAACAAACAACATGCTTAATCCACATTCTTTAAATGAGGAAATGTAAAAATGATGTTTTATTCCAAAAAAGTAACTTTACAAAGATCTGTAGCTTGTCATAGATTCAAAGATTTAAGGGCAGAAAGGACCTGCTAGTCCAAGGATCATCAACCTTTTGTACGTGGCTCACCAGGGTAAGCACCCTGGCGGGCCAGGCCAGTTTGTTTACCTGCCATGTCCACAGGTTCAGCCGATCACGGCTCCCACTTGCTGCGGTTCGCCACTCCAGACCAATGGGGGTAACAGGAAGCAGCGCAGGTTGAGGGATGTGCTGGCCGCCACTTTCCACTGCCCCCATTGGCCTGGAGTGGTGAACCGTGGCTAGTGGGAGCTGCGATCGGCTGAACCTGCGGACGCGGCAGGAAAACAAACCATCCCAGCCCACCAGGGTGTTTACCCTGGTGAGCCGTGTGCCAAAAGTTGCTGATCCCTGTTCTAGTCCAATGTCCTCCATACAGACCATATAACTTCATCCAGGGATTCCTGGACCTAGTCCTATTTTAACTTGGTTTTAAATCAAGAAAGTTTCATTGGCTTCACTCCAGCTGAGGATGTAGCCCATTATCTCAATAAAGATTTATTTTCTTTATTTTGCAAACAAATCTTGTCACAGTTTTGCTATGGCTTTGACATCTAGAGACAGAAATGCTGCTGTGCAAGATGTTTTAGACCAGATTGTTCAAATTACTTTCCAGCTTTATAAGTGAACCATTACTTTTCTGCTTCACTGATTTTTGATCTGTCTTTCCAGATACTATCTTCTGTGATGCAAGTCCAATGAATACAAAGTTTTAAATTATATATAAATATAGATGGTCAAATTTCATCAAAATGAGATCAGAGGACAGAATTCCCTGAGCCCTGTGTTTTGGGGTTTTATGTGATTAACACGCATTACTAGAGTGGTTATTTGATCTTGTAGTATGTGGTTCCTTTACACATTTTCCTAAACACATACAGTACACCGCACGTATAGAGCAATAATGGTACATGCTTTAGATTGTAATATATTCTCTTCAAAATATTGGCAAACAGGTAGTGTCAGATTGCACTTTGGTTTACTTAGAGATATGTTGTCAATCCGACTATTTTTAAAAATGACTGACTTCAAAAAAATTCCAGGTTCTAATAAAACTCTCTCTAAATACTATGCCTTATTTTTTTAACCCTTTCATAAAAATATATATGGGCTGCTTCTCCTGTTGAAATTTATGGGCCTGAGCTAATATACATTTATAGTCAATAGGAGCCTTATTATTGACTTCATTGGGCAACATATAAGAATTTCTTCCTTGCTGAAAAGATTGATTGTCACCACTTTGTGTATGACAGTTTCACCATTTCTGCTTTGTATTTACTTCAATGCAAAAAGTAAACAAGCAAAAAACAAAAATGACAAAAAAAAACCCCTAACTACTTTCTGTTCCAGTTATCTTAAGTGTTATATACTCAGTAAGTACAGCATTTTCAGAACATGTGATTTTCAAATTGATGCTGGCATTTAAATAATTCTTTATTATTTATTTCAGATACAAATTATCTATACAAAGTATCACCCATATGCAGGAGATGGTGGAATCTGGAAAAGGGAGCTGCAAGTGCAAGCAACAGGTGGATGTTTACTACATTTCTCCTACTAGAAGAATGCCATGAACACTTAATGATACCTACCATATGCAAAGATGTTCCAGTTACAAGTCCATATGACAAAATGAAGGCCACTCTGTTGCTCATGCTATATTTAATGAACACAGAAACTCAACCTTTTTCTATAGTCCCCACACATTCATT
Organism: Gopherus flavomarginatus; assembly: GCF_025201925.1. Taxonomy (NCBI): domain Eukaryota; kingdom Metazoa; phylum Chordata; order Testudines; family Testudinidae; genus Gopherus; species Gopherus flavomarginatus. Next base: position 68,269,934 of record NC_066623.1, read on the forward strand.
GATGTAATAATCAATAAAAAATTATTTCTGACTCATCCAAGCTTGGTACTTTCCTAATTTACATTCCAAACATTATTTGGGGACTTGCCCAACATGATAAAAGCTCTTAAATATGTAATCTTTTACAATCTTTCAACTTTGGAAGTTTATTTTTTGTTGCTTTTAAAATACAAAAAAAAATACATACATATATATGAATCTAATATCTTTGTGCCAAATGTATACCATTTATGATGGCATCTGTGCCATGGTCTGCACTAAGGTTCATCAGGAGTCATACAAGGAATATGGCATAACCTCTACAGAGGGAGCCACGTGGCCAGCCATTGCAACTCAAAATGTGCCAGCTGGAGAAAGGACATGTCTATGGCAGCTAGGAGCCAGCGGGGAAGATATCCTGGTTCATTGTATGCCTTGAACTGCCTTATTTCAAATGAATACCCTCCCACCCCATCCCAGCACAGTGAACAAGGCTAGCATGGTGAGGTGAATGTACCCCTCTACCTAAGAAATCCCTTAGCATGAAACTTCTTTTAAAAAAAAAAAAAAAAAAAGGATGGTAACTTTAGGAAAAGAGCAGTAACTGATTTTGGAGAGTACATGTAGGAAATCTCTTGTATGGCACTGGGGAAACCTGCCAGTTACACTCTAGGGATCAGCTTCACAAGCCCTGCTGCACTTTATTGCTTTAATAAATTACTGAGCAACCAGTACATTTTGTCCCTCTAGTAACATGTCTCCCTACTCCCCTCATTAATTTCTTGAGCAGTTATGGAAAAAGTTGCAATCAAGCCTCTGTCAAAGAATAATGTGAAACACAAATATGAGGAGGAAAAAACGAACAGGATCAAAAATATTAAAAATAAACTACTGGAGCAACCTGGTGTCTGGAAACCAATAGCTTTGCTTTCCATAGATCAGGTCCAGTTTTGCGAGGTCTGGCATACTGAACGTCACTCAAACTAGTGCCGGACAAATTCATTTTGTCTCATTTCAAACACTGCAAATTTCAAAGATGGACTTTAACAATACTGGGTTTGCATTCCAATTAGAAGATACCATCTATACTGCTAACCTTGGAATCAAGGAGTGAAAGAAGGGTGGGATTAGCAAGGAAAGCTACCTTAGTGAGGTCTGAATATGTAGGGATAGAGTGAGAAAGGTTAAAATCCATGTAGAGTTGGACTTTGCAAAAGGAATTAAAACCAATAGTAAAAGGTTCTATAGCCATATAAATAAGAAGAAAACAAAGAAAGAAGAAGTGGGACTGCTAAACACTGAGGATGGAATGGAGGTTAAGGATAACCTAGGCATGGCCCAATATCTAAATAAGTACTTTGCCTCAGTCTTTAATAAGGCTAATGAGGAGCTTAGGGATAATGGAAGGATGACAAATGGGAATGAGGATATGGAGGTGGATATTACCACATCTGAGGTAGAAGCCAAACTTGAACAGCTTAATGGGACAAAATCGGAGGGCCCAGATAATCTTCATCCAAGAATATTAAAGGAACTGGCACATGAAATTGCAAGCCCATTAGCAAGAATTTTTAATGAATCGGTAAACTCAGGGGTTGTACCGTACGACTGGAGAATTGCTAACATTAATTCCTATCTTTAAGAAAGGGGAAAAAGTGATCCGAGTAACTATAGGCCTGTTAGTTTGACATCTGTAGTATGTAAGGTCTTGGAAAAAATTTTGAAGGAGAAAGTAGTTAAGGACATTGAGGTCAATGGTAATTGGGACAAATTACAACATGGCTTTACTAAAGGTAGATCGTGCCAAACCAACCTGATCTCCTTCTTTGAGAAGGTGACAGATTATTTAGACAAAGGAAATGCAGTAGATCTAATTTACCTCGATTTCAGTAAGGCATTTGACACAGTTCCACATGGGGAATTATTAGTTAAATTGGAAAAGATGGGGATCAATATGAAAATTGAAAGGTGGATAAGGAACTGGTTAAAGGGGAGACTCCAACAGGTCGTACTGAAGGGTGAACTGTCAGGCTAGAAGGAGGTTACTAGTGGAGTTCCTCAAGGATCAGTTTTGGGACCAATCTTATTTAACCTTTTTATTGCTGACCTTGGCACAAAAAGCGGGAATGTGCTAATAAAGTTCGCGGATGACATAAAGCTGGGAGGTATTGCTAACACGGAGAAGGACTGGGATATCATACAGGAAGATCTGGATGACCTTGTAAACTGGAGTAATAGTAATAGGATGAAATTTAATAATGAAAAGTGCAAGGTCATGCATTTAGGGATTAATAATAAGAATTTTAATTATACATTGGGGATACATCAGTTGGAAGCAACAGAGGAGGAGAAGGACCTTGGAGTATTGGTTGATCACAGGATGACTATGAGCCGCCAATGTGATATGGCCGTTAAAAAAGCTAATGTAGTTTTAGGATGCATCAGGCGAGGTATTTCCAGCAAAGATAAGGAGGTGTTAGTACTGTTATATAAGGCACTGGTGAGACCTCATCTGGAATACTGTGTGCAGTTCTGGTCTCCCATGTTTAAGAAGGATGAAGTCAAACTGGAACAAGTTCAGAGACGGGCTACTAGGATGATCCAAGGAATGGAAAACCTGCCTTGTGAAAGGAGACTCAAAAGAGCTTGGCTTGTTTAGCCTAGCCAAAAGAAGGCTGAGAGGGGATATGCTTGCTCTTTATAAATATATCAGAGGGATTAATATTAAGGAGGGAGAGGAATTATTTAAGTTTAGTACCAGTGTAGACACAAGAACAAATGGGTATAAACTGGATACTAGGAAGTTTAGACTTGAAATTAGATGAAGGTTTCTAACCATTAGAGGAGTGAAGTTCTGGAACAGCCTTCCAAGGGGAGTAGTGGGGGCAAAAGACATATCTGGCTTTAAGACTAAGCTTGATAAGTTTATGGAAGGGATGGTATAGCTTAATTTTGGCAATTGATCTTTGATTATCAGCAGATAAGTATGCCCAGTGGTCTGTGATGAGATGTTGGATGGGATGGGATCTGAGTTACTGCAGAGAATTCTTTCCTGAGTGCTGGCTGGTGAGTCTTGCCCACATGCTCAGGGTTTAGCTGATCGCCATATCTGGGGTTGAGAGGAAATTTTCCTCCTGGGCAGATTGGCAGGGGCCCTGGAGGTTTTCCGCCTTCCTCTGCAGCGTGGGGCATGGGTCACTTGCTTGTGGATTCTCTGCAGCTTGAGGTCTTCAAACCACAATCTGAAGACTTCAATAACTCGGACATAGGTTAGGGGTTTGTTATAGAAGTGAACGAGTAGGGTTCTGTGGCCTGCTTTGTGCAGAAGGTCAGACTAGATGATCATATTGGTCCCTTCTGACCCTAAAGTCTATGAATCTATCAATCTATAAATATGATAAGTGTTCATCAGGGCAGGGGGGTAAACAGCTCTAACTGAAACCTCCAAGGTTTGGCTTCACTGCATTAACTTTTCCTATGTGGAAAACTCTACACGCAAGTGCTTAAGCCTATAGCATTTCTAAATTCTGCCTGCTCTCAGTCCCAATGATTCTCCTAACCGGATCCCATAACTGTCTAAATGGATGTCCTGTTACATTTGGATAGTCAAGGTTAGATTGTATATAGATGGCATGTGACAGAGTGCAAGGAGTGAGTAGGTGAGCCTGCACTCTGATCACTTGAGGCTAATTAGTGCCCCACGTGAAGCTGATTGAGGGTAATGGTCCAATCAGGCTAGTGGCCTAAGAAATCATTTGGCCCCATCAGTCCCAGGCTGATTTAAAAAAAAGAAAAAAAAAAGAAAGAAAAGAGGCAGTCAGTCAGTCACAATCACACAGAGGGTTCAGAGTAGGAGACCTCTGTTCTCCTCAGTTCCTTCTGAGAGGGCCTAAACCTTGGCAAACACTGTAGATAGGTGGGAGCATGGGGGACTGTTGTGATAATTGGTGAAGAGGACTTGAAATAAAGCTTCAATGAGAACATACCTGGAGGACTCTGTGCTGTTTCTGCAGGAAGACGACGGGTTGAGCAGAGACCCTGTTACATGGTAGAAGAGAGAGCAACTGCATTTCAACACTGATGAACTCCAAAAGCTTCAGATTGTATTGATTATTCTGAAGTTACTCATCTTGCTGATGCTCTTACCTGTTTTTTATTCTCCCCCTCGTCCCCACTTCCCTGAAGCACTGCATCATGAACATGACAATGTTCTTTTGGGTTATAGTTAAGTGAAAGTGCACCCACTTTAAAAAAAAAAGGGTTGAGATCATAATTATGCAGTTTTCATAGGTTTGTATATTTTTCTGAAAGTTTCCAGTTTCATTATGAAATCTGAAATACTGAAAGCCTTTTTCAAGGAAGGAAAACACAAACTATTATTTCCATAGACTGATATGTTGCTCATGCTATATACAGGGTATAATGAAGTAATCATAGCTGTCTTTTTAATCCTGCCATGTTAAAAAGAACAATGCCATCTTTTTTATTTGCAAATGCAACTTCTTTTTCTAAATGAATGCTTTTTGCATTGGTAAACATGCATTTGCAAAAGCCATGAGTTATAGCCCCATAGCTAGAAAACAAAAAGCTTGAAAGCCATCACATCAGATTTGTTAAACAAAGAGAGAGAACATTTCTGTCCATACTCTATGTCTGTGGTAGGAGAACAACTATCTGTCATTTCTCTAAGTGGTTGAACATTCGTAATCACAAGGTCAGTGCCTCTCTACTGATCAAAAATGGAAAATAAAAAAAGGGCCTGCCAATGACTGTAGCTGCATTCTAAATGAGAGATGATCTCAAAGCAGAACCCTGATCAAACTCCACTTGAACTTTGAGGCAGTACAGATCCAGATCAAAATTCCACAGCTCAGGCCCATCTTTGATTTCTTTAAACAGAGGATAGGAAATAGGATATATGATGCACTACTGTATTTTAATGAGACAGCGGTCAAGTGATAATGGCTTGGTTTTTATACTTGGAGATGCAGGTCAATATTTTCAGAAATAGGTGCCAAAAATTAGGCTCTTAAATCCAGCACCTAATTTATTGGTCTGATTCTCAGATGTACCGACTATCCAGCAGCTGAAGAAGTGAGGTTTTTTTACCCACGAAAGCTTATGCCCAAATAAATCTGTTAGTCTTTAAGGTGACACTGGACTCCTTGTTGCTTTTGTGGATACAGACTAACATGGCTACCCCCTGATACTTTCAGCCAGGAGAAACCTGTTGCTGAAGGAGTAGGGCTACCTAGCTAAAATAACATTTCTGTCCTACTCATTGTATAAGCTACTAAATGGACAGTCTGTTACTCAGTATTGGTAATCAAATAGTGTCAAATCTACTCTGCTTTACTGCATTCCATGTGCATGATGTTTTTCTACATCTGTCATCTGCTGCCTATCAAATGAAACAACTACATTTTGTCCAAGGAATAATATCACCACCTAGCAATAGCAGCTCACCCATGTATATTGTCTGTTCCACCCTCCTTTCTGGTTCTGTCTCTTATTGACTAAAACATTTTCCTTTCATCTTACTTAGCCCTCAAAAACCAAACTGTAGTCTATGTCCTAGTATCAAGCTAAGGAACAGACTCTGCAGACTAAATAATCCCAGTGCCCTCAGCCCCCTAATCATTTTCGTTGCCCTCTGCTGGACTCCCTTCAGTTTGTCCACATCCCTTCTGTAGTGGGGGGACCAAAACTAGATACAATACTCCAGATGTGGCCTCAGCAATGCCAAATAGAGGGGAATAATCACTTCTCTTGATCTGCTGGTAATGCTCCTACTAATACAGCCCAATATGCCGTTGGCCTTCTTGGCAACCAGGGCTCACTACTGACTCATATCCAACTTCTCATCCACCGTAATCCCCATGTCCTTTTCTGCAGAACTGCTGCTTAGCCAGTCGGTCCTCAGCCTGTAGCAGTGCATGGGATTCTTCCATCCTAAGTGCATGACTCTGCACTTGTCCTTTTTGAATCTCAGATTTTTTGTGGCCCAATCCTCCAATTCGTTTAAGTCACTCTGGATCCTATTCCTACCCTCCAGCGTATCTACCTCTCCCCCCAGCTTAGTGTCGTCTGTGAACTTGCTAAGAGTGCAATTCATCCCATCATCCAGATCATTAATAAAGATGTTGAACAAAACCAGCCCCAGGACCGACCTCTGGGGCACTCCGCTTGATACCGGCTGCCAACTAGACATTGAGCCGTCGATCACTACCTGTTGAGCCTGATGGGCTAGCCAGCTTTCTAGCCACCTTATAGTCCATTCATCCAATCAAGACTTTAACTTGCTGGCAAGAATATGGTGGGAGACGATAGCAAAAGCTTTGCTAAAGTCAAGATATATCACATCCACCACTTTTCCCCACATCCACAGAGCCAGTTATCTCATCATTGAAGACAATCAGGTTGGTCAGACATGACTTGCCCTTGGTGAATCCATGTTAACTGTTCCTGATCACCTTCCTCTCCTCCAAGTGCTTCAAAATGGATTCCTTGAAGACCAGCTCTATGATTTTGCTGGACAACAACATGAGCTGCTCCATGATTTTGCCACTACCCTTAGCTGAGAGACAAACCAGAAAGAAGGTCTAGTAAACATTAGTGCTGTAATGAAATAACATGCCCTTTCTCCTGTTCATTTTGGGAATGCAGCATGTAATAGTATAGTTTGATATTTTATTAAATACATTTTCAGATCAAGAAATAAAGTCTTTATTCTCTTGTTAAGTGAAGCCTGGATTCTCTTTAAGCAATCACTTCTTGATATACTACCTAAAGTTATGAGGGTAGTAGTTACTTTCTTAAGTTGACATATCTAGCTATTCCCTTTGGACAATAATAAATCCTCCCCAGCAAATTCCTGGGGTGAGCTCTCATTCTGAATAATAGATTGGTAATGTCTTGTTTATAGCCTGTTCTTTTGTTTTGTCTAATAACGTGTTGTGTGTTCATCCTTAGGTATTTTAATTGCATCTGTTGGTACAGATGGTTTTTGTATCATATCTTATGGGAACTAATTATTATGTCTGTTTAAACTGTATCCACATCTACTATATGCTGGCTGTATACTGACTAGTTTGTCATTGTTAATTTCTAAACTATTTATAAAAATGTTTGATAAATGAGATGGGGGATAGCTCCCTTTTGTGGGCATCCAGCCAGCCAGTTGGCTGTGGAATGTCTCTTAGTGGTTGTTCTCTACTTGCTTTACCTGTTAAGAGAGTTAACAAGCCCACAGGTAAAAAGAAAGGAGTGGGCACCTGACCAAAAGAGCCAATGGCAGGGCTAGAACTTTTTAAAATTGGGAAACAACTTCCCTTGGTCTGTGTGGTGTTGTTCTCCAGGAAAGAGGGGAACAGTTATCCTGTGAGAAGCTGAAAGCCAGGTATGAAAAACCATCAGATCATACCTAGAGACTGCTTATCTGACACTCTAGATATAAGTAAATTAGGGAATGTCTAGGAAGATGCGATTAGGTTTATTTCTTATTGGCTTGTGGACTTCTCTGTGCTAACCCCAATTGCTTTTTGTTTTGCTTGCAACCTTTAAGCTGGACCTCAGGAAGGTTATTCTTGATGTTTAATTTTTGTAAGTGGGTTTTTTTAAATCTAACAAAAGTCTAAATTCCAGGTGTATTTTCTTTCTTTTTGTTTTAAATAAAATTTATCTTTTTTTAAGAACAGGATTTGATTTTTCGTGTCCTAAGAGGTTTGTGCATATGTTGTTTAGTTAGCTGGTGGCAACACTGATTTCCTTTGTTTTTCTTTCTTAGCTCTTCCCTGGGGGGGGGGAGGGCTTCAGGGTACCCCACAGGAAGGAATTCCCAACTGTGCCTTTCTGGTTTCAAAGGGTTTTTTTGCACTTGGGTGGTGGCAGCAGCATCTACACATCCAAGGTCAGAGAGAAGCTGTAACCTTGGGAGTTTAATAAAAGCCTAGAGCAGCCAATATTGATTTTTAAAATCCTTGCAGGCCCCCGCCTTCTGCACTTGAAGTGCCAGAGTGGGAAATCAGCCTTGACAATGTTAAACAAAGAATACCAACCAGCTGTTTAGTCAATGAATAATAATCATACCTAGAGTTTATACCATACTTCAGCTGGAGCTCTCAAAACACTTTACAAAGGTGATAGGTGAAATTCTCATTTTATAGCTGGGTAAACTGAGGCACAGGGTAACCATAAAGGGACTTGTGCAAGGCTACCAGCAAGACAGAAGCCAAGGACTAGAACCCAGCTCTCCTGAATCCTGGTCCACTACCCTAATGCCTATGTCACACTGCTCCCCAAATTAATCTCTCTCAGTTATGATAAAAATGTCATTATCTGAATTGCTCAGGCTTGATGCATCAAATGATAAACTGCACTAGGATGATAGTCTAAGATAGCTTAAACATATCGATTGTTCAATATACTAAATGTCTAATTTATGAAAATATTTGTATCTAAAAATATTCTAAAGTTCAAAAATGCCAATAGTAGGAAGAACTTTTCTAGCCTTACAGTATTATCCAAGTGATCTACTGTGCACCGTAGTGTGTTAAGGGACAATCCTGCTGGCACTAGTCCAGCAGTTACCCCATGAGAACAGACCCGTGGTCCCACATGGAACCCAACAGATTCCAAATAGAGCTCTGGGCAGCCATAGCAATTTGCCAGAGAGGGTTAGCTTGTAGGATTATGGCCTCTATGGTAACAGCAACACAGTGAAGTTTCTGGCTAAGACCCAGGTTTTTACCATTTCATCATTTTAAATATTTCTGATACTGATGTTTTAACTTTACAGGTTGGATAAATTGATGATTTCACATTTAACTCCTTTTATTCTGAAGGGTTTGAAACTGCTGTACATAAGCAGCATAGCCCACTGAAACACCCCTTTGTTAGAGTGGAGGTTGTACACTGCACAATAAGAGTAGTCGCAGAAATTTCAAAAGTACTCTACCCCCTACCTATGTACTTTACAAACTGATCTTACAAACTGTAGCCTAGTATTTAAAGTATTCCTAGAGCTTCAAGTTAATAAAATAAAATTATAGACACAAAATTTTCAACCACAAGCATAAAGCTGACATAAGAAGAGACCCTGAGGAGAATTCCCTGGAAAAACAGATAAGAAACTATTTCTTTCTTCTGAATGCTTAGTTCTCAACAGGTTGGTTTATGAGCATGTATTAACTTCCTAAATCTTGAAAGACTGTGCTGCTTGTCCCATGAGAAACATGACCCAGATACTCAGCTACAAGTACAAAAATACTTTAAGTGGCAAATGTATATAACACATCAGCTACTATTGCCTTACTATTTGTGTCCTTCTATAACCAACACAGCAGGGGAATAAGCAAGGAATCTTTAGTAGCCTGGCTAACTAAGGAAGAGCGACAGAGGTGGTAAAAAGTGTCAGATCTCCAAAGATCTGACTCTTCAGTAATGCTATAGGTATCTAATATTTACACTGCTACACTCAAGGCAAAACATATAGCCAGGATAAACATGTTTACATTCTCAGGCACTGAAAACTTCCTTTGTGTGTTTGCAAACAGTTCTGAGATTTGACTTCTGAGGCAACTGCTCCCTCTCCTTTAAAATCAAGAAACAAAATCCTACAGTTTGAGTGTATTCTCACAATTTGCACTCTCCCATAGCTTCTACTGTTATACATGTTGAGGGGAGGGGATTTGCTGGTTTCCTAACAGCCTGTGTCTGACTCCGTAGCAATGATCCCAGCTTCAGGAGTTTCTCTTGTTTCCAATCAAAGTCAGGCACAGTTAAAAACAAGCACATCTCAGGCCATTCTGAGGATAGGAAAGTAGAACTGCACATACTCTGTTCATTAAGAGCTCCTACCATTCTCTCTCTTCCCTAGCTGGGGAGGTTTGGTGGTAGTATGAACTGTGTTAGACAAATTTCTTGAAGTTCTTATATTTTTGTCCCCCCACCCCCCTTAGATTCATCTGTTATCCAAAGAAGAAAGGCTTTCAAGGTTTTGCATTGCAGGAAAGTGGAATTACTGACACACTTCTATCTAGTGATCATTGAAAGTAAAACTCTTGAATAGCAAGGGTGGCAGCCCCTTTTCTTCCCCTCTTCAAAACCACTCTATTAGGATAAACTCTTCTAGTTTTTAGCATAGTCTCTGCTTTGAGAGTTCTTAGTTTCTACGGCGAAGTGAAAGAATGCAATACACACAATGAAAGGTATTTGGCTATTATTTGTCCTCTTTCTATAGATCACCACAGCATGCTCTGTCCAACCCTGCCCAAGAGCAAAATAAAATGTTTCTTCTCCACCCAAACTTGAGGAGGTAATTAACTGAATAGTTCCATGTGGCTGTAGCTCCACAAAAGTTATGAGAGACTGATGTCTTCAAATGAAAGGAGAGCTTCTTACTTCAAGGAGAGCAGGATGCTTACTCCTTCTTACTAACTTTGCTTTAGATGGACTCTGACTACTTTCAGATTTTCTCTCAGAGAAACTGGTGGTTGTTAGGCTTCAGGCAGCCCACCTTTGGTTGATTTAAGGCCATGAAAGGCCCAGCAATCTTCAATTAGCAGGAACTGAAGCATATTGGTTTTACTGCTCTTCTATAGAAGATTCTTGGAGAAAAAGGCTACTGTATTATGAGGCAAAAATTCTGAGGTGGTAAAGCACAGGTAAAAACCCCAGGACTCAGCTGTAGTCTACCACACTGTGTTTTGAATTTGGGGAGACAGTAGTCTATGTTTAACTTGGAAATGTTGTTCCTTAAATTCATTTGTGTTTACTACTTTGATTTCTTGAGTCCTTTCTAAACCTAACCCAGTAAAGCTGATCTACAATATTCCTCCAATTCAAAAGCCTCAGCTCATGAGCTCTTGCCAATGAATTAGTTGACTTGTTCATTTAATATTCATTGACACAAGAGGGGGAAATAAGTGTTGCTATCACCAGCATTTGCAATATATAGTGCCTGACATCTGAGGCCTGATTCCCCTTTCATTTATTCAGGTTTTCCTACCAGTGGAACTTGATGGAATTAAATGGCCATATTCCTGATTTATGGTAAAGTGAAAGAATAATGAGGCCGCTTGGGATACCCCCAGCCACATGAATCACAACAGCTGTGTATGAACCACATTGGAACGATTCCTTCCACTGTCTCTCCCACCCCCATGTGGTCCATGATGGAAACTATAGGTACTGCAGTCACACCAGGGCAGCTGGTTTTCCCCCAAAAAAAAGCCTCAGAATGCTGTTCCTTAACCTTCTGTGAGAGAGTTCACACACACAGGCTCCTGTTTCAACAAGCCTGAGAGCAGCTGAATGAAATGTTACGTTATTTGTCTGGTTTCAGCCATACCTCTCCCCTTTCCAGCAGGGTAGAGCAGCTGAGGCATTAGTTACCATACCTCATTGCTGCTGCAGTAATGAAATTGCCACCTAGATATGTCCAATGAAATGTAAATACAACTGTAATTAAATTTTTTGGGGGGCTTCTATATCCACATTTAACATTGGCCCCATAGTTCTTAATCTTCTTCTACTCCTTTAAGGGAAACAAGAAAAAAAATTGTAAACTAACACTGCAACCCGGGAAAACAGCAGTCTATTAGGTTTAAACCTATTAAATCAGTCTAATATTTTGCATTTTTCCTGTTCAAAGTATTTCATTGTCCCAATACCCGTATAAGGTAGGTAAATATTACCTCAATTTACAGACATGGAAACAAAGGCAGAAAGGTAGCAGGACTTGCCCAAGATCACACAGTAAATCAATGGCAGAGCTGAATTAGAATTCAGGAGCTCCTGACTCCAAAGTTGTGCTTGCTCAGCAAGGCCACACTGTCCCACCATAGAATCTATTTGTTTTACAGTGTCTTGAGATGAGCATAATGTCTAGGATCTGTCCAGTGCTAGGCATAGGAGAGAGAAAACAGAAGCAAAGCTTATCTCCCTTTTGCCCCAAATAAAGTCTAATAGACCTGTCAGTTTGTGTAAATCTGCATACCTCCGACTTCATTGGAGCGCCTTCCACCAATTTATACCATTTGGTAATCTGGCCTTAATCTCTAATTCCCAGATAGCAGGCTAGCAATTCTTGACTGGATTTACTGAAAGTGAACGCCTTTGAAAGCAAACAAAAACAAGAAAACTCCTGCATATTTCTAGATTGTCCTCCAAAAGTAGAGTGTGATATAAAGTCTGTATTGGCTTGCACTCTGCAGGCATCTTTGAGAAGAGCTATGCTCAAAAGTTCATTGGGGGGAGGGGGGCGAGGGCATTTTAATGGCTCTTACATGACTCCCCCTCCTCAGTATAAATTAGCTTAGGAGTGGCTCTTTGCATTGGCAGTATCCTCTTCATTGATAACTGCCACCTCAACCTCTACACTGAGACCCAGTACCTCTCTCAATCAGCCTTTGCAGGCACCTGCTGTCTTCTCTTACTGGATATTTCTAAGGCCTGTGTTATCTTGGGATTTCATCCATAATCTCTCTTAGGTGTTATTACTCCTCGGCTTTACCTTGCAAAGGTCAGGAAGCATGGCATATGAACTGGAAATGTAATTTTCTTAATCAAAAAGTTGAAATCCATCTTGTAGTGTGTCTACACTGAACAGTGTGGAGCATTTTATAATAGTGTTTACAGAAATATGCTTTTTAAATTATATTTCTCTTTGGTGAAGCTACTGTTCATAGAAGGTGGCAGATGCAGGAGTTCTATTTATTCACAGATCAGGAACATACAGGGTATGTAGACAAAGCTTCCCCCATCCTCCTCTAGTCATGTTTGTCAGCTATGACCTAAAAGGGCCATCTCTGAAGAGGAAAGAATAGTTCTTTAAATTGGATGCTCAAAGCCATAGTACTGATAAAAACAGATAGGAAGATGCAATTCGAAATGGAGATTAAACTCATGCCATATAACCTTGTCCCCATGCTATAATCTCCCTCCTTATTATGAGAGGTTTCTAAGAAGCGTTTCACATCTATGGGTATTTAATGAATTCAGCCTATTAAAAAGGGAGACTTTTTGACCCACAGAACAGGTACAGCAAGGTCAAAAGTAATGCAGTCTTCATTTCCCCATACATATGCCTCAATCTTAACTTGAAGGAAGCAGCTTAAGTAGAGTTAGATTTATCCCTACTTATTCAAGGTGTCATTCAAGTCACTTGGGCTGCGAGAAGTCTGCCTGGAGGTCAGATGCTGAAAGGATTCTTTAAAAAAAAATCCTGTAGTTCAATTTGTAGGTGTTGGAAGGAAACTAATTTTTTCCTAGACAAGTTTGAACCTCCAAGAAGAAACCCTCTACAGCTGCTCTCCTTCCCCATTGCAAAGGGAAATCCAGGACCCTTTTTCTTTATCCAACATATCTGAGGGAGTGCTCACAGGCTTGTTTGGGGGCGAGGAGCATGAGGGAAGACTTGCTCCCACCCTCATCTTTTATCCACAATCCTTTGTGAGCAAGGCTAAGGCTAGTTAATGCATCATGCCTCAAACACAAGGCAGAGGCTGTGGCTACACTACAGTTTAAGATGACATAAATTTTGTTACTCAGGGGTGTGAATTAGCCACCCCTCTGAGCAATGTAATTTATGCAGATTTAACCGCCGGTGTGGACAATGCTATGTCAGTGGGAGAGCTCTCCCACCAACATACCGCTCATGGGAGCTAGAGCAATTAAGCTGACAGAAGAGCTCTCTCTCATCTGTTTAGGGCAGCGTACAGCAGCACAGGTTCACTAGTGCAGCTGCACCACTCTAAGCTCTCTAGTGTAGCCATAGCCTCAGTTCACTTGGGGGGGTGATGCAGCATAAGTATGGGCACAAGTCTACAGGTTACTCACTTACTCCTTCCATGGAGACACAAATATCCAGACTGCTGGGGACTGAGGCTCTGCAAGCATGGAGATCTGGGAGCCATAAAGATTGAATGGGTTCTGGGAACCTATGTGATGTCACTAGGAGTTGATTCTTCCCATTACACAATCTTTATTGTATCAACACTATGGTTGGTCCACAATTGGACTCGTAGGTGCTAGAGTAATAAAAATAATAAATATCACATTTTCTCTTCTTTGACTTAGTTAACTGTTTAGTGACAATATTTCTTCTCCCTGCTTCCCTCTTTGTTACTGTAACTTTCTCAAAGGACAAGAATCAATACAAATTTCTCACTACTCCATAAGCAAATAGGACTAGCTTTTCTGTCCCTCCTTGGAGTAGCACCTCATCTCAGCAACCAAGAAGAATGAACCTAGGACTATCTGTCCCGATTGCCACAAAATTTTCTGAGTACACCCTTCTGGGTCTGACTGTCCATTGCCTTGCACCATGAAAAGGTATACAACACACACTCATGCACAAATAGGTAAGAAATGTGTAAATCAAAGAGGTATCTTCCAAACCCACCTTCTGGAAACTCAGTGACTAAGAAAATGGCATCACTCCATGGGTATGTACACACACACACACACACACACTTTATACTTCTATGTCTGTGATTTTAGCCTATCATGTTAATAAATGCATAGATGACAACAAATGGGGAGACGTTCCACTCTGCAAGAACATGAGCAGAAATTAAAATGTGAATCAGCTAGAAAAGATAAACTATTCAGTGCATTAGAGATACTAAAAACTGTAAATTTAGAAACAGCATAATAATAAAAGCAATTATACTAATACACAGGGAGATAGTACAGACGAATCATTAGAGGTTGTTTTGAGTCCAAATTATTCTGATGCAATATGGTCTCCAAGATATTAGAGTGGTAGAATTGAGGTAAAATAAGCTCTAGCAACTAGCTACAGAGCTTAATCACAATTTAACAATTAACATTAAATCTTTTTATATAATATGCCTTTGCTGTAATTCTTAATAGAGCTATATACACAGGTTATTCAAATGATCATGTTTCATATATCATTAAAGGACTATTTTACATCATAGACAAAGTATTGTTTAAACTAAACTATGTAGAAAATCAGTTATGTAAAGCACTCTAATAGATTACTGCATTCTGAGGAACTTTTGTTGCCAAGTGAACCATAATCACAAGAGTTATGAATACTTTGGACCGCAATCAAAAAGTTTATTCTTCTTACAATGCAAATACCTCTCTTTTTCATTCGCACAAGCAGTGGCCAATTATTCACTGGGCCAACAGGGCCCATGCCCAGGGGCCCCAGACAAATGCACACCCTAGTACCCCAATCCTGCTCCCCAGCAGGAATGCCAGGCGGAGTGGGGCAAGCCCCTGCACTCCGACCCAGATCCTAGGCAGGAGCACAGAGGGGCAATGGCAGATGGAAGGGGTTGGGAGGGGCCATGTAATGTTGCACTCCATATGTTTTATGGAAATATGCTTACGAGTATAAATATGATGTAATTGGAATATGCTTTATGCAAAAGATCTCTTGTAAGGTATCATTACAAAGTTTATAATCTACTGAGTGTGTTCATCCTATTTGTATGTATGTATCATTCTTGTAGCTAAAATAGAAATATGAAGTACTACTCTGAGGTCCTATTGTAATTAAGCAAAGTGTGGGCCATTAATGGTGGCTTAGGATCTTGATGGCTTCCATTAACTAGGACAATTGGTTGTAAATGGCTGTGTTTACTTGCAATCTTCCTGTGTTCCTTTGAGTCAGCCCAGGAAGAAGGGGTCTTACAGTGATATGTGGAGGGATGGGGACCCAGAGAAACAAAGGATTCCTGCCTTGTGCCAAAGCTATGAAAGGGGGTGAAGCAGGACAAAGGGGCTGTCAGTCATGAGAAATCCCCTAGTTAGCACCTGAGCTGGAACAAGGACTATACCAGGGAAAGGATTGGGCCCAGACTAAGAATGAGTCTAGTCTATGAAAGAAGCTTATTGGAAATCTCTGAGGGCGAGATTTACCTGTATTGTTTCTTAAATGTATTAGGCTTAGACTTGTGTGTTTTGTTTCAATTTTGCTAGGTAACTTACTTTTTTCCTGTTATTACTTGAAACCACTTAAATCCTATTTTTATACCTAATAAAATCACTTTTGTTTATTAATGAACCCAGAGCAAGTAATTAATAACTGTGGGAGCAAACAGCTGTGCATCTCTCTCTATCAGTGTTATAGAGGGTAGACAATTTATGAGTTTACCCTGTGTAAGCTTTAAACAGAGTAAAATGGATTTATTTGGAGTTTGGATCCTATTGGGAGTTGGGTGCTGGAAATAGGTGACTTGCTGAGCAGACTAGCATGTCTGGTTCAATAAGGCAGGGTTCTGGAGTCCCAAGCTGACAGGGAAAACAGGCTCAGAGATAGTTTCAGCACATCAGATAACATTCCCAAGGGGATCTCTGTGACTGGTTCTGTCACAGGCCCCAACTTGCTCTGGCCTAGAGCCCCACAAAATGCTAATCCGCCTCTGTGAATAATAATTATCCCACATTATCAATGAATAAACTGAGGGCGAATCTTCTACTGTGCACTAAGGATCATCAGGTTCCAGCTATCTCATACCTGTGGGGTGTGATACAATGGAGAATTGGCCCTGGAAGAGTGAAATATTCCATGTTCTTACTTGATCCCAAAGACAAATCCAGAACTCTACGTTTGGAAAGGTTTTGATTTTGCAAGCAAAATGCACACATCTCTTGCAGTTTAAGTAACATTTCATTAGGATTTTAAGGTCTCTTTATGTTATCAGCTTTGTCTGTGTTTACATGCCCTCTTTCAGCTAAATCACTGTTGAGAATGTAAATGATGATTTGCTACCATGGCGAGCAGATCCGTTTGTGATAGATATACAAGCTGATCATAGTGGTCTTTCTAAACATTTATTAAGCAACAAAGAGTCCTGTGGCACCTTATAGACTAACAGATGTATTGGAGCATAAACTTTTGTGGGTAAATGCCCACTTCGTCAAACACGTTGCTTTTTACAGATCCAGACTAATATACGGCTACCCCTCTGATAAACATTTATTGTACGTTGTTTATAATATTCCTTTTCCACTTAACATACACAGCATTCACAATCCAGCTATACAGTGTGCTTTTTTGTTCTGGTAATAGCAGATTAACCTCCTTTCCCTCCCCCCCCCTCACTTATATTTTTAAACTGATCATTTAAACATTTTACAAGTCAACTGAACATTAAGGGTATGTCTGCATCTGGAAAAAAGCCCATGGCAACAAGTCTCAGAGCTCAGGTCAACTGACTCAGGCTTGCAGGGCTCACACACTGGGACTAAAAATGGTATTACAGATATTCCCATTCAGGCTGAAGCCTGAGCTCTGAAACCTGGCAGAAAGGAGAGTCTCAAAGCCCAGGCTCCAGCCAAACAGGAACATCTATGCTGCTATTATTTAAGGCCATTGTGCATTCCCTGTAACCTAAAGTCAGTTGACCCAAGCTCTGAGACTTGCTGCCACCAGGGATTTTGCAATGTAGACATACCCTAAGTAATTTTGTTGATCTGAATTGATCTTTATCTCAGTGTGCAAAAGTATTTTGAACAAAGGCGCACTTAAAAAGAGATGGGCCTAGGTCACTGTGCCACTTTAATTCTCCAACTTGGGATCATCTGAGGGCCTTTATTGAAAGATATAATTATTTATAATAGTCCATATATGTGCATGGAACTATGTAGTCAAATTCTAAGGCTGCAATCCTGCAAAGGCTTGTGCACGTGCTTAACTTTAAGCATGTGAGTAGTCCCTTTGCTAATGATTTCAATGGGCTCTGGGTCTTTGCAGGACTGAGGGCTAAATCTCTCCCCAAAGAGATGAAGAGTCTAAATTCTTGATCCTGCAAACCAGGCCTTAGTAATCAATTTCTTCTCCCACTTGAACATCCTCTAGCAAGAAACAGTATATAGAAAAAGACAACCCTAGAGGACATACATCTTGACTCATTTTCAGGTTAGATTTCCCAAAAGATGTGTGTATTCCAGAAAATCTGCACATGGATTCTTGATGGACTATGCAAAAATAAAAGTTCCTCCATGTAATGTATACATTGAAAGTCACACTCTATGGGAGCTGGGAGCACATAAACTACATAAAACCAAATCCTTACAATGCTCTACAATAATGCCAGGAAATATTCAGAACTAGAAGTAGCCTAACCAAAGGAGTCCCTGAGTGTGTGAACTGCTCCCATGGATGCTATATTAACATGACAGGGCACTGAAGGCATATGCTATTCATCTAGAGCTTGACATTTTTTATTTGAGAGACAGCAGGGGTATAATTTGAACACCCACAGTGTTTTCTACATATGATTCAAGATTCTGCACGGCCAAAGCAAGCCTGACTTTACTAATCTCACAGATAGAAACTACTGCACTTGTATACATTTCAGTAATTATTTTTCCAGCAGGAGCTCTTGTAATTTATTTGTTTGTTGGATTGAGAGATCTAATGATATTTCATAACCAAAATACTGCCTCCAGCTTTACAAGGAAATGTTAAGTTAGTTGAAGTAGAAGATGGTCATACTATTCTTTTTTCACTATAAACTCAGTCACTAACAGCCAATCATAATACAAGTAATGCACTGTGCTAGCTTCCCAAATTTTCACTTGGCTAAATGCTCACAGCAAAACTCAAGGGCTTTCCTGAAGCTGTTTGTGTTTCTTCATTTGTTTTTAAATTGCAACAGTCTAAATAAAAAATTGAAGCAGATTGTCTGCTACATTCAACTTATGCTGAGTGCAGTGGGGGAGAGCTCTCAGGGAGTCAGTTACAGCCCAGCCTTGGAGCAGCTACTAAGGATTGCCAGAAATCTTCATGGCTCAGCCACTCCCTTACCCAGCCCTGACATGCTCCCTGTCCAGGGCTGGTGAAAAAGAAGCCAACTGTATGCCTGCTGCCAATTCCAACGCATTGGGATAAACCCAGCTGAAGAACTGCAGGTGGTTTCCACTTCCTTTGCATTATTGGAGTAGCCCAACAAAGCAGATCAGGATAGAGAGACTCTAGCCCCTCATGTCTTAATCCTCTTGGAAAGCTAGCCTATAAACCAGTGTCTGAATAAAAAACAGTGTATGGTAAGTAACTACACTATTTCTCTTTGAAAAAGTCTTAACGCTCTGATCTCATGTTGTAGTTTCACTATGGCCTTAAAAAAAAAAAGTTACCTATCACAAGGTAACCCTATTCAATTCTTGCTAGAGAAATTACTGCTGCACCACAAAAATTAAAAATTCCGCAAATTTTACTTGTCAAATAAATGTGGAAGCTGCAGCATGGCATTGAGAAGCACAAGCCACTGGCTGCACAGAGGTGGGAAATCACAGTGCAGCTCCCCCGGGACACAGACTCAGCAGTGAGATTACACCCAACCCTGACACATTGCAAGGACCAGGCCTGCCCCAGAAACATCCCAAAGCCCTGCCGCTCCATTTGGCAGGCAGGCTCAGCAAGGCAGGATCCAAGTGTAGAGGTGCTTAGTGTGGGGGATAAAGCTGTGGGTTGATAGGGTTCTGTGTGGGGCCATCTGGGTGCAGGTGGCTCAGTGGGGGAGCCAGGTGTGGTGGTGAGAAGTCTGGATGCACAGGGGCTTGTTGGGGGGTTCTGGGCTCAACAGTACTGGGACTCTGCAGGGGGGTCCAGGTGAAGGTGGTTGGGGCTCAGTAGGTGGCATCGGGATGTGGTGGGGGGGTATAAAGCTCAACAAGAGGTTCTGGACATAGAGATCTCAGTGGCAGTCCAGATGCTGAGGGAGTGGGGCTCAGTGGGTGGGGATCCAGGTGCAGGTGGCTCATCGGGGTGGGTCAGTTGCAGGAGGAGTGGGGCTCATCGGAGGAGGTTCTGAGTGCAGGGGATGAGGCTTAGCAGGGAGGTCTGGCATCTGGCTATGAGGGGGTCTGGATGCAGGGCGGTTGGGCAGATAGCGGAGCAGCTCCCTGTACAGGGATCCCTCCCCCTGCAGCTGAGGAACGATGGGTGCAGAAAGTGGGGGTGAGGAGAGATGGCAGAGCTTCCTGCAGCGGGGGAGAAGTTGGGGAGTGGGTCTGACCCAGCCCCAGATGCCATGCAGGGGAAGAGGAAGTGCCATCCTCCCTAGCCCAATTGGGACTAGCAGCTGAGCCTGGTGCAGGGTAGGATCCACCAGCCGGGTCTTCCCCAGTCCCACCTCCTGCACCACAGTGATTTACCTCTCTGCTAGTTGCCTTAGGCACCCAAAGCATACTGCTGGGGAGGATCACATGACTACCCTTTGCTTCCCCATCAGAAAATCATTTTTCTGTGGAGAAGCAAAGAAATTGGGGGGTCAGGGGACAAATTCTGTGCATGCGCAGTGGTGCAATATTTCCCCAGGAGTACAGAAATGCAACTATTGAAAGGTTTAACTCCACATCTTCACTCTACAGGCAATTCATTCAAAATAGTCTGAAGAGCCAGGAGACACTTTAAAATACATAATGAACAAGGAAGCCACAAACAGATGTTTCTATAGAATTAAAACAAAAGTATCTGAGTCTGGCAGTTAGTGGTTTCTCTTGTTCCCCATTGTCAATGTTTGCTTTGTTTCACTTAATACAAAACATCTCCCCTCTGCTCACATTCTGGCAGCAATTTGCCGAATATAGATCCCTCTGGAGCTAAATGCCTGTCAGAGGAGGTCACTAAAAACCAACGTAAGGTGTTCCATTCCCAAAATCAGCCATGCTAATACTCTGCTCCCAGATTATTCCAGCATGTAAACAAGGGAACCAGCTTGGGACCTGAATTCAGATTCCACAGCTGTGAATCCAGCTACCTAGCCCCCATTCCTACTTGCAGTGACTATACCTATCTGCAACTAGATATGGGTTGGGGTGAGAGAAGGGAGCACACTGGAGTCACAGACCAGAGACTCAACTGGTGAAAATCAGCATAGCTGCACTGAAGTCAATGGAGCTATACTGTTTATATTAAAGGTGATTTAGTTCTAAGTGTTTTATTTCAGGCACAGATCAATATTGCACAGCACATATGTGCTTTTGTTTGCTTTTTTATCTCTTTATGAAATCTTTTCCTTTTCCCAGTATGAACTATTTTGAAAATGACATTCAAGTTGTCCATAAATAAGTAATTCTTCAGTTGTGACAAAGAAGGCAAAAGCTCAGTGAGTAAGCTATATGACTCCTTATTTGCTCCAGGAGCAATTACAGAAGCAGAGGGAAAATCCAGTGTCAAAGCATATAAGCAACGTAATCTCTATTCAAAGGAGAGCCATAGCACATGGCAAGGAGACTGGAATTTGGCTGTCCAGCCTTCAGAGATCACGCCATATGGTAACATGACAAACTATTTCTTCAGAAATGAACACAGAGATCTTCTCATCAATTAAGTTGTTGATCACAGTTAGAGGAATGATAATTCTTTGTTCAGGGAACCAAAAAGTTAGAGAGAGGCAGAAAGCCAGCAGTAATAGCAGCTCCAGAGCAAACTGCAACTTTTATGAGGCTGAGCCACAGAACACTTGGAGTCAGTCATAGCAGGTCTCCATCCTGTTAAGGCTGTATCTGAATCATTGGTTCCTACACGATTTTGTTAAATATAAACAGGATTACCAAATTCTCCCATATGGGCAAACAGGAGAGTAGCCATAGAGCTAAAGATTGTTTTTGTTGTTAGATGATAGCTCATATTTAGGAAGCAAAAACTAGGGTGCAGTTGAATAAAATGCCACCAGTTTTCTAACTATAAAACAAACTAGG
This sequence comes from Gopherus flavomarginatus, assembly GCF_025201925.1. Classification (NCBI taxonomy): domain Eukaryota; kingdom Metazoa; phylum Chordata; order Testudines; family Testudinidae; genus Gopherus; species Gopherus flavomarginatus. The sequence continues at coordinate 68,291,600 of NC_066623.1, forward strand.
ATACAAAGAAAAGGACTGGACCACTCTTTGTCCATATCCTAGTGTAAATGCAAATATTAACCAGCTAAGAAAAACCACCACCAAACAGGTTCTTCTGGCTCAGCTTGAGGTTGAAACAAAACAAACCTTTGTTTCAATTCCATATTTTTTGTTTGTTTTAATAAATGCAAATCAAATAAAATGGGCAGGCTGAAGCCTTAGTAAGAAAACTCAGATTAGGAAACAGGTTTGAAGCATATAGAGAGGTTGCATAATCTACCTGCACAAAAGCCACTGCACAGAAGAAGAGGAAACAAGAAACCAACCACCACATCCTTGTTTACTTACAGCCAACTGTTTTAGATGCCCCTAATAGAAAGATTTGTTTTTTCAGCTGGGGTGGAGGAGAGGAGGGAGTTGCAAGTACAGGTGCTGCTTCAGACTCCCTTTCTTTCTCCATGAAATCTGGGACAGGCAGGATGAAAAAGATTCACAGCTTGAAAGATCTGAGTCAAATAAATTCTGTAACAAAGGGAAGGCAAGGAAACCACTTGTAAAGAGTGGGCCAACTCACACCTATGCAAACTCATGCATCTTAAGGAGTTACTGAAGTCAACCAGCTGGGTTTCATCGTTGTAATTGAAATCAGATTCTTGCCATTTACCAGCAAATACACACTGCATGTGCCAGAATGGTAAAGAATTAGTGCCAAAATGTTCTAAAGCTTGTCTGGACACAAGTAGCTATTTGAGTGCCCATTGACAGGTGTAAATTGGGTGCACGCAAGATATCTGAAGATTTGGTATCGGTAACAGTCACGTGTCCTGAGCATTTTGCATTTGCTTTGCTTCAAGAGATAGTGAATTTAGACCTCAGGCACTCAGTTGGTATTTTCAAAAGCAATCTGATGCTCAAGGGCTATTCCAATTTCAGTTAAGCAAGAGGAACGTCTATGTTAGGAGGAACAGGTTAAGGTACTCAAGCAGCAGCCCCTCGGTGTCTGCTTGTCTCACAGTGTATATTAATACAACCATACTCTAAGCAGAATGTAATCACCAAACAAAGTGCTAACTCTGAGCAAGCAGGAAAGAAGGATTAATAAAAGTTTCTGGAAGCTTGAAGATGAGGCCAAAGGTTGGCAGGGACGGGGTACATCTATAGAAGCAATATGCTGCCAGCATAGCAATGGCAGTACAGCTCCAAACACCTATTCTATCCCTGCTCAGGGTCACATAGACCCTGAGCAGGGAGAGTGGACTAATAGCCCACACAAGAGAACCCTTGATATCTGAAGCTGTTACAAGAACATTAACTGCAGATGCTTCCAGTCAGACCCATCCTTTGTAGAATTTTGCATTTTATTTCCTGCCCTAAACACAGAAGTGAAACTTTTCATCATGACTATAAATCCACTTAGCTGACTAATACAGCAGATGTTAAATCCTCAAACAGCACTTAATTATCCTGTATTTCAGTATTCTGAAGGGAAAAAAACTTCTTGTCTTTGGAATATAATACGACAAATATTTAGTCCACACACTACTTCCTACCCGAACTAAAGATTTTGAACCAATCTTAAAAAAAAAATCTTTTAAGCTGTGTGGATACAACTAAATCTCTTCATAGTACCTGACATGTCCATCCAATCAATCAATATTATCTAAATCCACACCAGTAAGTTGGCATTTAAAGATTTTTGCAGTTGAGGGGCATGTGTTTGGTTGTTACAACATGTGTCACAGTACAAAGCACATGAAGCAAAACTCCCCTTAGATTGGAAAGGTGGATTTCAGCACCAAAAGTTTGCTCTCCTGAAACATGCAGATCAATCTGAAATGAGAAGTTTCAGAAGCTTAAAAGGTTCCATTTGCAAATTTTCCATCCAAAATGCTTGAACTGCTCTTTCTACAAGAGAGGATTCCTTCACTTCTAAGAATAAAGAATTATATTTAACTTTTTTCTGCATATCCCAGGACTATCATCTTCATAGTTTCCAAAATGCAGTTTATTATTCTACATTCCAGTGATGCAGCAGTTTGGGGTGCAGCGGGGAGCTCAGGGCAGCGACCTGGGGTGCAGGAAGGGTGCGAGGTGCAGGCAGGGGGCTTAGGGCAGGGAGTTGGGGGACAGAAGGCAGGAGGGGTTTGGGCTCCGTCCTAGTGCCGCTTACCTAAAGAGGCTCTGGGGTGGCAGCAGTGCACACCAGGGTCAGGGCAGGTTCCCTGCCTGCCCTGTCCCTGTCCCTGTCCCCATGCTGCTCCAGGAAGTGCTGCGGCCCAGGGGAGGCTGAAGGGCTCCATATGCGCTGCCCTTGCAGTGCCTCCAGGTACTGCCCTCAAAGCTCCCATTGGCTGCGGTTCCCCATTCCCAGCCAATAGGAGCTGTGGGGGGCGGTGCCTTGAGGCACTGCAAGGGCAGCGCATGCGAGCATGCAACACATGGAGCCCTCTGCTTCCTTGCCCAGGGGCCACAGGGAGTGAGGCCACAGGGAGTGGACCCAGTCACTTCTAAGAGCGTTGCAGGGCCCACAGCGCCATGGGGGGCAATCCCGTGGGCCAGATCCAAAGCCCTGATGGGCCGGATCTGGCCTGCAGGCCATAGTTTGCCCAACCCTGAATTAGCTCTAAGGCCAGGCCTGTACTTGCATCTCAATTACATGTATACAACCTCAGTTACATGGGATTGCATCTGTATAACAGAGCAGAATTTGACTATGTAGCTTTATCATCAACGTATGTTGCAAAATAAGATTCACCAAAATTAGTTCCAAGACTTTTTATTGCTAGATTATTCTAAGAGACAATCAAACTCACACAAAAATCAAGTGCTAAAAGAAAACCTCCAGAAAAAAACCTTATTGTACTTTAAGTAATCACATGTTCAACCATTCTGTGCAAACACTGAAGGCTTTTGCAAGGGCTATATTATTGCAGAGAGTTATCATATAGTCCAGCCATGGACAATACTAAAGGATAGGAGTGAAAATACAACAAAAGTAGAGAGTTATAGCTTCAGAGGGTGTAAACCAGTGTAGGTCAACTCCATGCAGATTTACACCAGAGGACAATCTGAAGCTCTCAATCAGATGGCACTTCATAAAGAAACATTTTAGTGACTTACAGCTAGCATATTGTTATTCATTCTTATTAGAATGGCTTTCACTTGACTGTGAGTAGTTAATCAATAGCTCTGGCTGACTGTTTTTGAATTAAGTGCACTATTATACTATTTTTGAAAAGATACATTAAGTTTTGGTATTCTAGACTAGAACATGCCCAGAGCTGTTGATCTCTAACTTCTTTTTCCTTCACTGTAAACTTGGCACCTCGAATAAGTTTAGGAGGTCTTCAGAATGCATTACGAAAGCCCAAAAAGTTAATTTTCAAAATAAGGGTTAACAGAATCAGAGAATCATAGGACTGGAAGGAACCTCGAGAGGTCATCTATTCCAGTCCCCTGCACTCATGGCAAGATTAAATATTATCAACCGGTCCTGACGGGTGTTTATCTGGTAATTTTTCTCCTTCCTCTTCACAGCAACCTTTTATGTACTTGAAAACTTATATCCCCTCTCAGTCTTCTCTTCTCCAGACTAAAACCCAATTTTGAATTATACTGGACAATGACCATTACTTTACACGTGTATAGTACTTTCCATCTGAATGTCTCAAAGCACTGTTGCATTGTAGATTTTACTGCATCTATCAGTCCTGGAAAGAAAAGGAAATTTAGATATTTAAATGGTCAGGTTAAACAAGCCACAATTTGGTCTCCATCCCCAAATCAGAACTCCTACACGTAGGTTTCTGAACACTTAGAACCAAATCCTTCTCGCCTTATTCATGCAATTACTATCGCCTTACTAGTGTGAGTAAGGCAAGTAAGACTTTTCCCTGGAGGGTCATTAGATACTATTGTGTCTTGTTTCATTCAGCTATTTAAACAGCTTACACTTCTTTTTAAAATACTTGTTTTTTTCTACATCTCATCTTCACGTGCCTGTACAGTTGTTTTTCTAAATTGGCTTTTGGATATATATAAATTTTTTAAATTAAATATCTTATTAGAACCAATGGCTCATGGCTCTTGCAATCCCCCCAGAGTTACTGAAAGACTCAGCAACAGGTGTGAAATTAATCTATCATAACTGTTGTATACTAGCAGCCTGTTTAGAACATTAATATTTGTTTGAAATAAGGAACATTAGGTACAGAATGTAAAAAAGGAATAGTAATTCCTTAAAATATGGAAGAAGTTATCCTTCCTTCTGAGTCCAGGACAACACACCATAATGATAATTATTCTGCTAGGCAACTGCTTTGTTATTCATGGATTTAAATGATTTGAACACAGCTGCTAATCTAGTCAGGCATCAGTGGAGGATAGCATAGATGCACGAGGCAGGGAATATCATTCTAAAGAGAATTTTTGTTCTTATCTCCATCTTTTTTACGGTTTGCATGTGACTGCTGCACTCTTTCCTGATCTCTATATGTATATGTTCAAAATAGCCCCAAAGGATTGATATAAATTCTCATTTTCCCTTAGTTCTTTCCAAAATCCACTATTGTCAGCAATGTCAGTTCATTATTCAGATAAAAGTTTCGTTTGGCAACTCACCAAAAACTAAGACTGATTTAAATACTAAAGATTTAAGTAAACAATTCAATTTAAAAAACTCAGCACTCACTCAGCATTGTAGTTTATCTGTATTTTGAACTCACCATTCCACAGCCTGAAATATGTGTGGTACTTGAGAGCACTGTGCAACATGCCAAAGCATTTACAGATCCTACTGTAAACTGTGTTAAAGAAATTGTCATACATTTCATTTAATTCCCTTAAAATCTTGGTTTTTAAACATTGTTTTTTGTATAAAGATAGCGTGTGTGAAAGGTTTGGTTGGTGCAATAGTTCTGAAGGCTAAAGTCACAGACCAGGTTCAGTATGTGCAGAGTAACAGTGTATGCTTATGTCATGGGGACCACTCACCACTAGGGGTGCCTCTGCCTGGCCATCCTGGGTATTAGCTCAGCCTGGTGCTGCCCTCCTCAGGCAATGACCTTACCTATCATCTTTTTTCACCCACTGGGCCCCTCTCACTCCGGGAATCACAGCCTCCTCTTTCTGACTTGGCCCGATAGCCACGCCACTACAGGGTTGCTCCTTCTGGGAAAGGGGTGGAACAAAGTCTTTCCAGAACAAATCAACCCAGGCAGTTCACTGTCCTTTGCCTGGTATATACCAGGTCCTCAGTAGCTGGTAGGGGAACCCAGGCCCACCTTCTACTCCGGGTTTCAGCTTGGGGCCCTCTAATCAGCTGCCAAGGTTTGCACTCCTATCTTGCTGCTTTCCCCTGAGCCTTTCCTACCCTTTCTGGTCCTCCCTCTACTCTGAGTTTGCCACCCAAACTCCCTCCTGCTAGGAGCAACTGTAGGCTGCTTGATGCAAGCCCCACCTTCCCTCGCACAAGGAGTGACTACAGCCCACTTCCCTGCAGGACCTAGCTCCTGGGCTTTATATAGACCCCTCCTGTTCCATGCTTATTCAGTCCTTGGTTTCTTTGCAGAGATTGCCCGCGAGGTGAGTTGTGGCAATGGTTGGTCGGAGATAGACCTGTCCACTAAAAACTGGTTTGTCTTTCCTTTACAAAATTCTTGTTCTATTATGGGACTCCACAGCATGGACCCAGACAGAATTCCATGCTCTGAGCCTGTGACTATACATCACAAATCAAACACTGGGAAAAGAGGAGGTAGCTGCATAATTACTCCATGGCTTTTAAAACCTAATATTTAATTAGGAGACAGCATCCACGACTCCTTTCCCATGATCCTTGGGGATGGTGCGTGAGAAGCCCTGTGGTTTGCCACTGACCGACAGCTCTGAAATAGAGCTGTCAACCAGGAACATAGCATTGTTCAGCAGGGTGATATCTCCATAGCGGCCACTGAAAGTGAAGGAGACATCCACAAGCCAATCCACATGGCTACTATTTTGTGATGGGGGTACTCACAAAGACATTACCTGGTTTATCTCTCGCCCACAGCAGATGCTTGCTGGGTGACATGGTTTGTTGTATCTGTGGGGCTTTAATAGTGGCTTTGATCTTTGTTTGAGAGAAAGAGGAGCCCCATGATTTATGGAGGCCTCAGGGCAGCTTCTTGTGAGGCTCTACAGATACCCAGTCTACCTTTCTAGAATTTATTTCTCCCCAAGTTTACTCATGGATCCCATTTTCTCTTCCTTGATATCATCCATAATTATGCTATGTATGCTACCTTTCAAGGCAATATGCTATACCTTAATGTTTCCTTTTAAATTCTATGTACCGTATATTGGATTATTTACGATATGTAAATGAAGAATGTTGAATACATTGTAGCTTTCTGTTACTGTCTGTTGTTTAGTTTACTGGCTCATTGTTGTTTTGATAAATATTGTCCAAATACTGGGCTAATAAACCTAAAAATTATTTTAAGTATCACAAAAAAGATTCTCAACTACTAGCTTCTCTGGGGAGGTGAGTTGCAAAACCCTAAAATTACTTAGGTTTTGTACATAATCCTACTGGTAATTAAATAAAGACAAGGAGAGCCCATTTTCAAGTGTGGATCCCTTAAGACACTCAAATCTTTCATTTAGATATTCAAGCTATCCTTTCTAATGAGAGTGATCAACCTGAGTACATTAAAAGCAAGACTTGGAAGTGCTATTGAGGCATCCAGTCTGAAAACTAGACCACAATCTGGATTCATTTATAATGTATTTAAAATACGGTTGGCCAAAAATTTGTCATTACGTTACATGCAGACTGTTGGAGTTCTTAGTGCAGTTCTAACACAGCTCTTAGCTCTGCACTGCAAACTGTTTGTGTTATACATAACACCCGAGGATGTTTGCTGAGCATGCAACTATCTGTGACCATTCTCTCCAGCATTGTGTATTTAGCTGACAGGACTAATAGCTTTGGATAAGTCCAACACCAAAATAACCACACCGTGTGCCTCCACTGATTTCAGTGCAGTTGCTCCTGATTTACACAAGTGTACATGAGAGACGAATGATAATTACCATGTCCCACATGTTTAAAATGTTTGGCAGCCACTGCTCTCCACATGGAAAAATTTGCATTCAGGCTGACTATTAAATGCTGGAGTTTGTTAATGTTAACAGGTTTGTTTAAGTGCTTAGTCTAGTAACCTATTAAAACCAGTGCTATCATTGATAACACTGATCCAATTCAAGAACGGCTTGGCCTCTGGGACTAGTGTAGTTTCCTTTTGAGACTGAGAAGATATTTTGGTTTGCATAAGGATTGAATAGATCAATGATCTGTCAGGTTACTTTGAGCGAATGTCTTTCCCAATCTTCTCTAAGTCAAAATCCATACAGTCAACCAGTCTATCTGTACTGCTGGAGTGGGACAAAGTAGGTCAACATGGAAAGAAGCCCAGCTTAACCAGCTGGAAGGGAATTTTCCCCATGCAAGAGAACATTCAGGTGGTATACAGGCAGTGGCACCAGCTCTACTTCACTTGTGCCCCCGAGGCCAAGGCCAGAGATGTGGCTGGATGAGTGGAGTGTAGTCAGAGAACACGTCTCTGCTCCAGTAACCCCCAAATGGTGTGAAGGCCCCACAGGCAATAGAACTTCTTTTTCTCTGTCACACTGACTGTTTGTATCAGGCATTAGCACACTTTCCTCAAGTCAAACACTGTGAGAAAGCATGAGGTGACTCACGCATCTT